>NW_019385441.1:105950-114242 GCF_000671375.1 Centruroides sculpturatus | reverse complement strand
AAAGTTTCCCTTCTTCTCTTAACTTCATAATTTAAAGTTTCACTCCTATAGACAGACATTTCTCCAGTTCGACGAGAGTGACCGAAAAGTTTAAAATTTTGGAAATTTCCGTCGCCAACACCTAGTCGTAAAACGAATTAGTTAGAAAACAAACGAAGGACAATCTATTAAATTTAACATATTTAGACTTTTACAGCTATAATGAGAAACGATTAAAATTTACAATAATTCTGTCGCGTCTTTTGAGGTAAATTAACGATGCGACAAAAAAGGAATTTGACATTGACCGGTATCGGCACCCTTGGGATTTGGCAGCCCACGTACATGTACACACCGTACACCTAGCAGGACCGTCTCTGATACCATTATAGAAAACAGATATACTTTTCGACTTTGGCAAGAACGGCTGAAAAATTAGAAATTTATAGAAGCAAACTTAAAAGGGAATTGCATCAATGCAAGAGATGCAGAGGGACTTTCTTCCGCATGATAGTTTGCAATTAAAAACTTAAAATAAGAAAAGGAACTTTAATAAAATTTGTAGTAAAAACTCTGTATAGTTTAGTAAGCAATATTAATATTTAGTATTAACAGTTTGTCTATTAAGTTAGAGGTATTAATATTTAGTATTCACAATTTGTTTGTTATATTCGACTATTTTATTTTCTTTTTAGTATTAGCAGCATTTGTATTAATTTTATTATTTACAAACATTATTTAGCTATTAATAGCCTATATACAGATAGGGTAAACAAAGGCTGTATATTATTCCGTTAAACATTCATATAAATTAAAAAATATAATCTAGGTTAAGGCTTTTACGTCCAACAGATGGCGCTAGGAGTATGACGCCCTAAGTTTGCTTTTCTGTGAGGCATTACGCTTTTCTGTAAAAATAAACTAAAGCTGATCGTCTTCTATCTATCTATATAAATGAAAATGCAATGTTAGTTTGTTCCTACAGATTCCTTTGAAATTTTGACACAAAGCTGCATTCGAATACGCATGTGTTTTTATACAATACTAGCAGACCCTACCACGCGTTGTTGTGGCTCAAAATGTATCTATTATAAATTTATCACACTTTTCCATGGGGGGGAATTTTTTGAAAAATTTTCTTCTAGTGTACATTTTGTTGACGTACTCTATTGAAACGCAAAAAAACCGCATCTAAAATAGTATAAATAGAATCAGAGTTTTTTACGGTAAGCCTTAATCTTAACCATCTGCCTTCAGTAGGGGGAATTTCGACACCTATATTTTTCAACACATGAGCCGGCCACATACAGTTGTTAATGCGAGAAGCACAGATTTTCCAAATTTAGCCTACACACTTGCAGTGATTTTCAGAAGTGCGATATTCCCCATTTTTATATATATTTTTTCAATCTTTTATAATTTTAATTATTTAATTGCACCTTCATTTCTTCCTTGGCATGTTGTGAAATTTCTGATAGCTGAATAATAAACCGTTTTAAATTAATTTGTCTTTTTAAATTATTTTGAGTGGATATTATAATTTAAAAAAAAAAGGATCCCTAGATCTGTAAAATAAGCGAATTTCCTTCTACAACTTCGGTCTTTGTTCAAGGTACAGTTAATTAAGGTTTTAAATCGGATAGCAGCACTTGACATTGTGCATCTTCATCGATTTCAGCTCTCAACGTTGAATAAAGAACACAATTAATGTATTTTACTCTTTTTATATAATAAAAATGTTGATGCATTTGATGATAACGATGCTGGTATTTGTATCCTTTTTACACAATTACTAAGGCGACATCCCATCTGATGTGTATATCTTATGTTGTAGAATTCCCCATTGTTGTTTTTCACTGGTAACACTTTCGTTTTTATAATTATTTAATGCAAAAATCGTTGCTGCTACATGTTTACACTGTAGATACCTCCCTTGCACTTACACGTTGCTATAACTATTTTTCTATCTGCTGATAACTGAAAATTAATTTGTATTAAAAATAATTTGCAAAACATGTATGAAATATTTTTATTAAAGAAAAATTCAACAGTATACAGCTTAATAAAAGTAGCGATATACAATTTTGTTGTCACCCAAATCATCCTGTTTGTTTATTGCAGAGAGGTTATCCAGACATCTAAAATTATTTAAAAATGCAAATTAGCAATATAAATGTAAAGGAAAAAAAATGTCTTAATACAAATACTGTATAATGATTTCTCATTTATTTTCATTTAGAGTAAGCAAGTAGCTATAACTGTACTTCCTCCATCGTTTTTAATTTCTTTAATTGCAGTCACATACTTAGCCTTTGCAAGTAAATTCCTTTCTTCCATCTCAAAGGTGTAAAAAATTTGTCAGTATGGACTGGTTGAAAACCATATGTTAAAATTGGCATTATTGACTAAAAGATGAAAATTACACTCCAGTTAATGAAAGTTCTATTTTTTAATTGTATACAGTCGATCCCCCCATAACACTGTTAATTTTTCCATTTTATATGAATTCCATGTTGTACGAGTCACTTAGATTTTACAAATACGTCTACCAGGCTGTGAACGGTTCACGTATTTGTAAAATCTAAGTGACTCGTACAACATGAAATTCATATTAAACTGAATTATTGTGGGTTCCCAGACGAGGTTCGAACTCGAGTAAACCGTGAAATTCTTGCGCGACAAAAGATATAAACAACGAGACTCGGAACGGTTCAAGTATGTGTAAACTATCTGTTAAGGTCTTAGCGGAAGACGAACTCTAACACGAGCGCTCATAAACAGGTAGATCTTTGACTCGCGTGTCTATAAAATGTTGGCCGAGATAAACCTTTTCGAACAAAAAATAGAGGAATTTTTGATAGGTGAAAGGTGAAAATGATCGTTAAATTCTTAGACGTCAAACAATGGTAAATAACGGTCTGAGTTATGAGTGCAGGTGTTATTATATTTTATAAACAGTCATCGAGCAGAGTCGACAGAGATATCAGATGGACACCTCGAATCGGACCTTTCCCGCGACCCGAAAAAGTTTCATCTTGCACCTGGAGACAAAGGAGAGACCAATGGGAAAGCGAGGAATGAGACGAGGGACCAATCCGAAATGCGAACAGTGGGCGAAAAAGTATAAAAATCGGAACTTCAAGGTCGAAAGAGAGTCTCCTCCGGATTAAGCCTACCATTGTGATTTAGATTGTGTTGTGCATCCGCCGATCACCGAGGACGCCGCAACGTAACAACGAACTTCTGCTTCGTCCAGATATCTTTCTCGTCCGCCCGAACTGCGACCCATCACACGAACTTTCGCCGTTCCCAGAAGCACCGAGATTTTGGAATTGTCCATTATCGATGTAAGCATGAATTCGAACAAATAAACGGATTTTATCTTGTAAAACACTTGTACATCATTTGCCTCCTTCGCCACCGCCCACATACGCGGTTTCCCTTAGGCTCATTCTGACGTGAGATAGACTTTTTCCCCCTCAACGTCGGCAAACCTTACATTATCAACAGTGTTATATGGGGTCGACTGTATTTTATTAAAACATTTAAAATTTGGTAAGTTGAAATTAAAAAGTTTTACTTGATTTTCTGTACCAAGAAACCCTTTCTTTTTTTTTTTCTTTCTTTGGAAAGGGTTCATGTAGAGAAGAAACCCTTCGGATTTTTCTCCTATGTGTTATTTAAATATTTTGCACCAGGGCGGCGCACGAGTAACTTGCACTCGGAGTGTTCTCATTGTCGATTCGAACTGTTCTGAAAGTGTTTCACTTCAGCCTCAGCAGTACAGTCCTTCGTCACTGACTTCAGCATAGTGAGACACTTGTCGACCAGTATCGAATCTTGTACCCATTTACGAGCAATTTCTACTGGAATGACGAAATCGGATTTTTCTTCTCTTACTTGAGAAGAAGGCCTTTTTCTCGGTTTAGAATCGATTTTCATCTTCCGCTTCATCTTGCTTAAAACACTAGACAATTTTCGCTTTTTTGATGGGTACGGAATCGGCCGTCTACTGGTTAAGCGCGGAGCACGTTTACCTCTGGTGTTTTATAACTCTATACCGTTTATTTATAAAATGGCTTATCGAATTTTAAAACTTTTATTTCAAGTCCGTCTGTTAGGTTTTTCTCCTACGAATTTCTTAAAAGCGCATCGTTTCTTCCATAAATCGTTTTAGAATAGAGAAGTTGCGGCCACAATCGACGTTCCAAATGCCATTGTCAAACTTTTAGGCTTACAGGAAGGTGGTGCTAAACGTCCGACGTACAAGTTTTCGCGTTGAAAACGTCGGCCGCAACCTCTCTTAATACCTTCCGAAGTTACATTTCGTCGTTATCTCGCCATCCTGTAACGAGTACTGTATTAGCATTCAAATTCCTATTAATGTTTAAAAATTAGTTTTTAAACTGAGTATTCTATCCACACTTTTTTATTTAAAGAAAATTTCCTGTATTCGTGAATACTGATGTCGCTTGTGTTGCTTTCTTCTTTGCTCTTATTATACAGTACAGTTGTCCCTCGATAGTCCGACGTTTTTTAATCCGACATGCTCCGTAGTACGACGCACCTCCCGTCAAGGTACCCGTCCCCGTTACGTTGTTTGCTTGCACAGAAGCATGTCGCGATGTGAATCTCCCCATCCAATTCTTACTCGATGACACACATTTCGTGTGTTTTATGTGAGCAGTTCTGTTCGAACAGTTGGAGTAGAGAATATTGTAAGTTACTGCTAGCAAAACAATGCGAAATATGTAATTATTTTCGGTAATCCGGACACTTCTGGTAATCCGACACCCCTTTGGTCCCATACCTGTCGGATTATCGAGGGACAACTGTATTTGCATGCTGACGAGATGTCTGGTGTCAACGGCTTAGAGTGGGAATCTGGTTCGGATATCAAAATAAAGCTCTTGTGTTGTAGGTGAGTCCACTGCTATCAGAAACAGAAAATTCACAACCGTTCGGGCGTCATGGAGCGGCAAAGATACAGTACAATACTTATTGAGTCTACGGGGACGGACATTTCAGGCGTTCGCGCTTTGTGTAGCAATTGAGTTTCTTTTAAGCGATAGGATATATTTCCTAATGTAAATTGTTTCTGATTTTGTTAATTACATATAAAATACATATTGAAAATTATAACGAAATAATTTTCGTGATAACTCAGGATTTATTTTCTTCATAGTTTGAAGTTTAGACTATGTACAAAAAGTCAAAAATAACTTTTGAGTCCATCTTTATCCTTTATACACCTGTGGTGTTTTTAGTTGTAAAAGTGTCAGAAACCTACAGTGAAAGGCTGACACTTGATCTTTTTTAACCTTGTGAGATTTTTTACCAATTTTTGTGTGTTTAAGAAGAGTTCTTCAAAGCATTTTTTTTTTTAAGCTGTTACTTCTGTGGTGGTGTATAAAGGATAAAGATGGACTCAAAAGTTATTTTTGACTTTTTGTACATAGTCTAAACTTCAAAATATAACGAAATAGTTACGGCTAATAGATATAAAATCTATTAATTTAAATATATGCTTTTTTTTTATCAAAGCAAGAATTGGAATTTAGAGGCATGGGGAATCTATTGAATCTAATAACAAAGGTAATTTTATTGATCTTGTTTATTTATTAAAAGTACGTCAGATAATCTATTAATTAAAAATACATTTACAGAAGTCTACGGTTTTTACTGGCTTATCGAACAAACGAATACGAATGAATCCTAGACTATTGCTGACTGATTGCCCCTGGAAGTCGGCTTCTTACAGAAACACAGCTTCCCTGTCATCAAATGTCACGGCATGCCACTGACAGATACAGGGTGTCAAAACCACCCTTACACCCTTTTTAAAATAAAAGCAAATTTAATCAAAAATCCTGAAAATTTTGATGCTTACATTTTATAAGGAATATTTTAAAACTTCAATTTGTTTGTCTTTTCTGTATTGATGCAATACTGTATTATGTAGGCTAATCGACTTGTGAAAAACTAACTCTACAAATTTATTGATGTATTTATTTGTATCCAGGGGGGCAGAGTTTAGTAACAAATCCCCGGTGTGCATGTGCGCATAATCTTTCCCAGAATAAGAATAAAATCGATGTTTATGAATCTAACCTTATATGTATTCCTTCGTTTATCTACATACGCGAAGAAAATAGTTTTATGTTTATAACACTTCATTATAGAACATTTATTAGTATATTATAAAGTACTAGGAATTCGCCCAACTCTCCACTTGTTTCCAATATAAACCGCTCGTAACAAACATTTTAGTGATATCTTTACTTTCATATATGTAATTTCGACAGAGGATTCCGTAATGTAAACAAAGTTCGTATGGGTTTCGTAATGCACCTCCATACACTATTGGAAAAACAAGGGTTTCATTCAAATCACGTGAAAAAAAAAATAGAAGAAAACATTGTCCTTTTGGAATGTGTTCTACAACACGAAATTTTGAAGCGTTACAATTCCATGGTTACTCGGTACCCCTTCTCAATATAGACTACACGTAACAATACTTTCGTGACGATTCAAACTCCCCACGAGGAGCCAATCCATCTCGAGCAACTTCCTTCGCTTTGGTTTCCCTCTGGAGCCACTGCTCACGTGGCTCACTTCAAAAATTTCGTGATGATTCATCGATTCTATTTCGTTTTTTCGCTACGATTTTCAACTTAAATTTCTTGTCATATTTTATTTATTAAAACTATAAACGATCGCTTAAAATAACAATTAGAAATCGGCAGAGCAATTTTACAATAAAACAAAAAATTATCGAAACTAATCATCGCTNTTCTAGCATCTCGGCTTCGTCTTCGTCGAATGTCGCCATTTTTCTCTGAAATAGATCGCTTTGCGCAGGCGTCAAACCTAGAGTTATCGTCTACTCGCCGAATTTTTAGAGTTAGAGTGAGAGTTATCGTGTTTGACTCGAGATTCGGAGTTGGTAAATACCAATTTACCAATAACTCGAGAGTTAACCCTAACTTTAACTCTAACTCGTGTTGGTGAATACAAAGGTAAGAGGGTTTATATCTCAGAATAAAAAATAAAGAAATTAAACAAATATGACGCCGGCGAATTTTTTTCTTTATTGACTTTTTTGAGGGGTTCGGGAAATCTCCGAACGTGTAGATTCGCAAAAAAACTTGGAGGGTCAAATTTAACACGAATCCAATACTTTTTTATTTTGTATACATAACAAGTTGGTAAGTAAAAAAGACATATTTTANCGCCGGCGAATTTTTTTCTTTATTGACTTTTTTGAGGGGTTCGGGAAATCTCCGAACGTGTAGATTCGCAAAAAAACTTGGAGGGTCAAATTTAACACGAATCCAATACTTTTTTATTTTGTATACATAACAAGTTGGTAAGTAAAAAAGACATATTTTATACATATTTTTATACAAAATAAATACATATTCCTTATAACAGGGCTGTGGAGTCGGAGTCGTCAAAAAATTTGCCAACTCTGACTTTGACTCTGACTCCACAGCCCTGGTTATAAGGAATATGTATTTATTTTGTATAAAAATATGTACATAAAAGCATTTCAGTTATATTTACAGTATTTCTAATAATTACTTCATAACTTAAAGTTTCCCTTCTTCTCTTAACTTCATAATTTAAAGTTTCACTCCTATAGACAGACATTTCTCCAGTTCGACGAGAGTGACCGAAAAGTTTAAAATTTTGGAAATTTCCGTCGCCAACACCTAGTCGTAAAACGAATTAGTTAGAAAACAAACGAAGGACAATCTATTAAATTTAACATATTTAGACTTTTACAGCTATAATGAGAAACGATTAAAATTTACAATAATTCTGTCGCGTCTTTTGAGGTAAATTAACGATGCGACAAAAAAGGAATTTGACATTGACCGGTATCGGCACCCTTGGGATTTGGCAGCCCACGTGCATGTACACACCGTACACCTAGCAGGACCGTCTCTGATACCATTATAGAAAACAGATATACTTTTCGACTTTGGCAAGAACGGCTGAAAAATTAGAAATTTATAGAAGCAAACTTAAAAGGGAATTGCATCAATGCAAGAGATGCAGAGGGACTTTCTTCCGCATGATAGTTTGCAATTAAAAACTTAAAATAAGAAAAGGAACTTTAATAAAATTTGTAGTAAAAACTCTGTATAGTTTAGTAAGCAATATTAATATTTAGTATTAACAGTTTGTCTATTAAGTTAGAGGTATTAATATTTAGTATTCACAATTTGTTTGTTATATTTGACTATTTTATTTTCTTTTTAGTATTAGTAGCATTTGTATTAATTTTATTATTTACAAACATTATTT
>NW_019385441.1:34716-97759 GCF_000671375.1 Centruroides sculpturatus | reverse complement strand
TCGTAACGTCACACTAGGAGAGAGCGGAAGATAGCCATATTTCTGGAAGGAAACTTCTCCCTCTCACGCCGAAAGCCAAATCGACACGAGAAACTGCGGACAAAACAATAAATTTGAACACAACGAAAAGAAAAAAACAATAGTAGAGATTGGTTGGAAGGCGAAAACTTACTAATTTCTATCTAGGTGAGGGGACTTTTTCAGAGCTTCTTCGAAATTGGATTTTCTCTCTTCTTCCGGTTTGGACGGTGCCGACAGCACTTGAAAATGCTCTAATTTTCGGCATTCCGAGTCTTCGAAAAATATAAAAACAAGTCAATAGCGTCAAAGTTCGATTTTGCCACACCATTCACTTACCACGATTGATTCGTAACGTCAAGGTTTTTACTTCATTCCCTTGGAGGAAACCTCGACTTTTCGGTTGTATTTTGAAACTTTCGGGTCTGGAACACTTTATCTATCCGGTTATTTAGTTAATTTAGTAACTAGATATTTACAGGAGAAAGGAAATTAAAGTCTACCGACCTTATATATAAGTGGAAGAGCCAAGTTGTTCTTGAGAGTAAAGGTTTTTGTGTTCTCGTTCTTTACAAAAGTCACTTCTTTCGGTCTGAAAACGAAATTCCGACTTAAATTGGATAATTACTCTTAAAAGGGGATACAAAATAGAGTACTTACGTCACGCTGAGGTATTTACTCTTCTTTAATTTCACCATTATCCACTTCAATTAGTTCCCGAAAATATTATTCGATTATTGTTTTTCTTATTGTTAGTCTGTACAATCGAGACTTTAAACAATAAAGCATTTTTATAATTTTTGCCGAAATAAATAAATAAAAAAACGAAGTATTTTATCTTAAATATCTTCCTCTCTTTTAATTACATAAAAGTATATAAAAATAATGAAGAACACGTAATGTCTTATGTGTACTTTCTTATCTGTAATCATTCCTGTTTCTGTTTCCGGAATTAATTCGATTCGGGGAAGAAAAAATAATGTCAATTTTCTGAAAATACGAAGAAAAGATAAGAATTCTTATAAATAACGTAAAGAAATCCAAAAGTCATGCCATTTGTTCGAATAGATTCGTCTACAAGTCGAGTTTCTTCTAATCTTCATATCAACTTCTTCATTAAGTAAATTCGTCGAGAATGAAAACTCTTCTTAAAATAGTGGTAAGTTAACAATTTACGTTCTTTACTTAAAATATCGAATCAGTAGCGCCAGCAGACTATAAAAAGGGGAGCACAAGCTGTAAAAAAAAAGAGAACATACATTCTACAGGAAGCTTCAAACTACGATTGAATGTCGGATCAGTTTCCAAGGTGAAAGTTTTGATCGACGTACGAGGAAGTTGCATGGGAAAATGGACAAATATCGTTCGTTAGTATTTTTTATGCAATATTTCAGAGTAGGCTTGAAGTCACGAGGTTCTTGGAGTTGAAGTTTCGGGTCCTTTGGAAATTACGAAAAGGGCAACACGGATGAAAAAGAGAGGCACGTGTGTCGAATGTATAATTCGTGTAATTTCGGATGGGGAACGTTAGACATCAAAATCAAAAATTCTGTAAATGATCTGTAAATACGTGAATAAAATGTTTGTGGTAGTGAATGAAATTTTCAGGATTGAAAAATGAGATAAAACTAGCAAAAAGTAGTTACTTCCTCGAATATAGTTATGAGATCACGGGCTACAGTTTATAAAACTTAATATTTTAAGTAAATAATTCACTAAATAAAGTTTAGAATTTTTGGAAAAATCAACAAGGAAGTAAAGATAACAACTATCAACTATAACACTTCCTTTCAAACGACATTTTTCCTGCCACGCGGGAAGTAAGGAAAAAAAGGCTGAGATTGGATACCATCATACGGACCATATGACATGGCAGAAAGACAAAGTCAGAGAGGTCGGCCCCACTTCCAGAAAGACATCGCTGCACAAATCAAATCGCCCAAAAAAAACTTTCTTTGTGTATTCAGAAAAAAAAAAAGATTTTTTTTTGCATTTGTCGACGTTTCGAGATCCTAAGTACAAAAATGTAAAAATCTTGTGGGTCACTTTTTGTGTGGGGGAAAACGATTTTGTTCATCCTATTTGAAGCTTAATAGCTCCTGTATTTTTTGTCGAAAATTTCTGAAATTTTGCAGGGAGGTTTGTCTATTAGGAGAATTGATACTATAAAATTTTCGTGGTTAAAGGTCGGGGGTAAAGGAGATCGTGTGTATCTCCAGTAGGGTCAGAGTTGATGAGGATTTACTCGTTATTAGCATTTACAACTCTTTGTAAAATCTTTTTCTACCCTGAAAAGTAAGCTTTTTTGCATTTTATAATATTTAAAAATATAAACATTTTAAAAATATAATATGATAACAGATGGTGCCACGAAATGTCGCCGAAACTTTAAGCAACTCTTTGCTGAATCTTTTCTTATATGACGTTTTCATTGCGTCTACTAAATATTTGTCTAAACACAAATAATTAACACGTAATAATTTAAAATTATGAAATTTTCAAGTATTTATTGAATTCGAATTTCACTTAACATCTTAAAATTTAGTAAATTTATATTTTTAACTTTTTTTTCTCAGGTATTATCTGCAACGATCGCTGTATCATTGGGATATTCAAGTAAGTCATTTCTTCACAGCATATTTATACTTACGCCAGAATATTGATTAAATAACTGTGTTTATTAATCGTTTAGGATGCATCAGATCTCGACAGCACAATTTGAGACAAGCAAATCCATTCGTAATTCACCAATGCGACGAGAACGGCGATTATCTACCACTGCAGCAAACCGTTGGCACCCCTCATTGGAGATGGTGTTTCAATAAGAACGGAAATGTCCTGATGGGTCCTTCCAGAAAAATCGAAACCTGTGTTTGTTTCGTGAAGATGTTTGCTTCTCAAGAAGCAGGTAAATTACACTTTCCGATTACCAGAATAGTATGTAATTCATGGTATAGATAGTTAATGCATTTCAATTGTCGACAGGTGAACGTGTGCCCCGATGCGATCGTAAAGGATATTTTTATGTGGTGCAAAAGGATGGCACTAACGAATGGTGCGTGGATAAGAATACAGGAGAAAAGACGTCTAGTTTACGTCCAATTAATTCAGAAATTATTTGTAATTAATCATTAAAAACCTAACCGAATCTTTTCTTTACAGTATTTTGTGTTAATTTTTATATATATATTTGCTTCTCTTTAAAGCAAAAAGATTTCTTTCCCTCACAATATGGCGGTTTTTTCTACAGTGAAGCCACTTACTGCTTCAAATGCCCGCTGGTAGTAACAGAGCGCTACAACTCTAGTTAGATATTATAGCTCCATTCACCTGGCTACTTGCCTCCTGCCAAATTGTTTAGTAATTAAAATCAAATTATTTGAAAATTAACTATAACCACCAAAATTTAATAGCATCAATATCCAATATATTCTATAATAATTTGGGATTGGGAAGAAATATTAAGATCATACTTATTGCATAAGGTTGGTTTGATTGTATACGGCAACGCAGCAAGTTTCCCAAGCCGAGAGGCATTAAGGCATTGATTAATCTGTTGAGGGGAATGCCTCTCGGCTTGGAAAACTTGGCCCCTATTAAACGCGTGAATAAAACTCGAAAAACTCCACGTGGCCAGCCCGTTGTCAGGCCCGAACCCGTGACCTACTACTAGTGTTTAGTGGTATTGCATAAGACAATTTTAAAATATCTTCTCCTCTTAACGAAATATCTTCTATGACAACATCATAAATATTTACTAGAAAATTTTAATGGAAAATACATAATTGGAGTAAATTAATGGCAAATCGATAAAATGCCGTAAAACTTTACCTGAATACACGTTAAGCTGATACAGAAATCAATCTATTTTAATACTTCAAAGGAATAAGATAAAGCAATAGAGGAAACCTCTGCAGCCAGCATTCAAAATACTGTTAATTCAAGATTTTCTTTTTACATTTTCT
Source organism: Centruroides sculpturatus (assembly GCF_000671375.1). Classification (NCBI taxonomy): domain Eukaryota; kingdom Metazoa; phylum Arthropoda; class Arachnida; order Scorpiones; family Buthidae; genus Centruroides; species Centruroides sculpturatus. Next base: position 93,776 of record NW_019385441.1, on the reverse strand, counting down.
TCGGGAAATTTAGAAAATGTACGTTTCACCTAATTTGGAGTGCAATTTAAACGAAAAGGCTGATGACAACTGTTTAGTTTGTGTGCTTGATAGCACTTACAAATTTCTTACAATGTGTGGAATGTCCGGGATTATCCCAAATGCTCGTTGCAGATCGAGATGTAAGGCTTCCATGAATAAAATTAGTAAAGTCTATTCTTTCTTGTGTTTATTTTTATCATGGATCATTTTCCTTGGATCCATAAGTGTATGGTTCTTATTGTTATTGAAAAAAAAAGTTGCTTGCGACAAATATTGCTGGATATACACAATTATCTTTGTCACAGTCATGGTTTACGTCTCGCTTTTGAATGCCCTCTTCAATTTTTTCCCTATCAAACAACGAATTAAAGACGATCTTGGCTTCATATGGTTAAATGAAGATTTTTCTAAGCTGACACGGATCAAAATCGCTCGTCGTTTGAAGAAACTACAGAATATTCTTTCGCTGCTATCTGATACTGTTAATTTGCTGATCTTCTTCTCAGCATTGTTCTTAATTTTTTCTAGATTCGATACAGACTTTCTCGTGTTTCCGGCATTCTGGAAATGGCTGGTGGCATTATTATTCATTTCTGCAGCGCTGTATGCTGGATGTTGTTTGTGGTCTACGTTAATCTTCGTGGTTTTAATATGCTGGATGATCGGTAGTCAATTCGAAATTGATCGATAACGAAATCGCAAGTCTGTTTTCTACTCCCGAAATTCTGGAAAAGGATAGAAATTTCCGAATATTAAGAAGAAAACATCAAAAAATCGCTAACTCTGTAGAAAATCTTAACGATTTCATTTCTATATTTGTGGGACTCGCGTATTTTATTCTAATTCCTTTAGCCTGCACCATTTCGTATCAATGGATTTTCGAAGATAATCCTCAGTACGTTGCATCGATTTTATTCCCTTCATTCTTCAGCATTTTGGCCGTTTCCATCTTCGTAACATTAGCCTGTGGAAATTTACATAACATGGTAATTCATTATTTAATTGTAACGTTTAATAACCAGCCGGATGGTCGAAGTAGTTAAGGCGTTAACCTGCTATCTCTGTTGTATCCGGCATCGAATCCGTATGGTAGTAAAACCCCAGGAATTTTTCGGGGTGGTCTATTCCGGATATGTCGAGTTCTGTCCCTAACTAACAGTCCATTTTGGCCCCAAAGATTTCAGAATTGTTTTGGTTTGATTAAATAAGGCAACACAAAACGGGGGTGCACGATGATTATTTATGTTTCACACAAGTAAAGAAAATCTAGAAAACTTCATAGTTCCAGCACATTGACCGTGTGCCCACCTGAAACACTTAACATTCTTCAATGGTTTAATCGACTCTTCCACTAGTGGAAAAGATTTCAGGGTTGTGTTATGAAAGTTGAACTGAAAGTCTTTAGCACCTTCAACATACACTCAGACTCATCGAATATTATACAATATATACACCTTATTGTTGAGAATCATTTTTACTACTTTAACTAACGTTTTCAACCTGATCAACAGGCCATCATCAGGCTACCAGTTTGCTGGAACGTTTACAATCGTTCTATAATCGAACCAATATACAATAACAAATTCGAATTTAAAACGGTTCGAAGATTTGGTTAAAAAATCGAAATATAAACTATAAATAATATAACTAATCCATTAAATACATAAGCTGAACGAATCAAAATAAATAGAGTAAAATAAAATAAAATACAAATATAATCACACAAGATATAAAATTACATCGACCGCGCGCTATAGAATGCTGTAGAATAGTGCCCCTTGCTCACGTCTTACATGTGCTCCTTAAGTCTTTTGTTCAGGTTTCTGGTATACTACGTACCCACGTACTATTTGTTCAAACCTAATTGACCTATTTTTATATGGTATCTTATATACGCCAGATTGTTGTTCCTTCTTGATCATATCCTTCTCATTCCTAAGCGAGTTAAAAACAGTGGGAGCCCTTTTGTATAGTAATCTTGTGTTCTTGTAATCTGCAATTTCTTTCATAATATTTGACATGTTGCTCCAACGTATACGACAGGCTGCAAGAGTTAGGTAGGATTAAAGCTGTGGCTAGGATGTTGGGGTTTGGAGCAAAAGTCGTTGAAGGATTAACCTGATGATGGCCAGTTGATCAGGTTGAAAACTTTATAGTAGTAAAAATGATTCTCAGCAATAAGGTGTATGTTGTATAATAGTCTTTAGAACGTCTGTAAACCTAAACAAATATATAAAATTCATAACTTTAAATATAACAGCATATTAAATATATTTGATGATCGTTCATACAGTCGACTTTGAGTTAGTAACTACTTTCATATTATATTCTGTTAGTTATATGCGAAAATAGTATGCAAACTTTATAGTAGTAAAAATGATTCTCAGCAATAAGGTGTATGTTGTATAATAGTCTTTAGAACGTCTGTAAACCTAAACAAATATATAAAATTCATAACTTTAAATATAACAGCATATTAAATATATTTGATGATCGTTCATACAGNATTTAAAATTATAATTAAGGAACTGTAACATGGTGATAAGGGATCTGCCTTCTATCAAATAAACTAAATTTGAAATGTAAGCATTACTAAATATTAGTATCAGGGTCATCAAATGCTGGTCTTATATATAAATTAAATATTTCATTAAATAAAACCTTCAAGGACAAATTTAATTAAAAGTTCTATAAAAGAAACACACTCAACAATAAACCAAGACATGATACATATTAAAAGTTTTGGTTAAAAATAGCATTTTTACATTCTATCCTTTCTCATGCCTTAGGAACCAACAAAGTTGCATAACCGAATTCAATTTTTTGTTGAGGGTTAAGGTTCTTTACCTCAATTCTTCTTCTCCATCTTCATCTCAGAATAAGGCCAGCCTACCAGTGAACACAGGTAGTTGGGTTTGTCTTGAAAATAGACTAGCTATATGCTTTTTTATAATTTTCTTTATATGACTAACACCTAAATGGGAATAGTAACTCATAGAAGTCCATCCAGCAGTCATCATCCAAATGTTACATTGCCAAATCCAGAGAAATGTTAACTCCATCATGTGATTTTGTTGATTCATAAAGTATGAAAAAGGAAATAATATATTCAATAGATATCTTTTCAATAAAAATGTTGTTCATATGTAACATGTTTTGGCCTTGGGATTGTTCCTTTTATAGAATTTAAATAATTTTATTTGCTACGATATTATCAAAACTCGAGTAATTTAATCACAGTTTAAATTCCTTCCTTCTGCTTCTGAAACAACAGAGCCAATTCTTACGCCTGTATTTCTGTCCACGCACCAACGCATTGAATTGTGGTCTTGAATAGGAAGATAATACCCACTTCCGTCGCAGGTAGGCACATAATCCTCACCTGCACATTAAATAACATATATTTATATATAATACATGAAATGAAAATAATTCCCTCAAAAAATAAGTAACTTACCTGATTGCATGGCATTGTATTTCGCTAAAGGACAGTGGCAAACTTCAATTTTTGTGGAAGGTCCTAATACTACGTCACCATCTTTATCAAAACACCATCTCCAATGAGGTGTGCCTACCGTTTGTTGAAGTGGCATATAATTTCCTTCTTCGTCACACTCGTGAATTACAAAGGGTTTTTCTTTCTCTAATTCTCTTGCTCGAGATCTCTGGCAAGCTGAAAATTTCAAATTTTCTAAATGTTATAATTTTAAAAGGGGTAAACAACCGGATGGCCAAGCGGATAAACTAACGATCTACCGCCCTGGGGGGAATTAGGGTCGAATCAAAAATACACCAGGAAATTTTCGGGGTGTTCCATCCGGATATATCGGGCCGTTCCTTACCAACCTCTCTCCCCATTGTGGGCCCGGCAGACCCCATAATGGGCTTGCTATAAGGTAGTCTTCTTGGTGTCAACAGGGTGGAGGGTTTAAAAAAATAGAAAAAAAAAAATAATTCGCGAAGACTCACCTGTCTCTCCTAATGCCATGATCATCATAGAAGATAAAATCTGTAATAAAGTTTTATGAAAAGGACTGATACCATTATAATACGTAATGAAAATGTCACTTACTGCAATTATAAGAACCCTCCTCATTTTCTGTTATCCCAAAACAAAAGTTGTAGAAATTCGATTGAAAATTCGTTCGAGTTGAGCTTCTCTCACTTAGTTTCCAGGACTTTCGACTATTTATACAAGTTCTTTATCGTTAAGATCCAATCTTTTTTTAAACACAGCATCACGCTATCTAATATTTGTCGTCATTCTCATCGAAATTTGTGTACTGTACGTCCTTCGTCTATTCCGATATCCGAAATCGGTATTATTTAGAATAAAAGATGAATTTGAGAAACATTTAATTTCCATATCCGCACAACTCTACGTAACTTATCGTATTCATTTATATTAAATACACCAGAAATCTTATCATCAAAATTTCAATATTTCACTTGTTCTTGACAGAAATTATCCATGTATAATCTTCACATTAAATAGGAATTACATGTAACCATATGTGAAATAAATAAAAGAAATGGAATTAAGCAAATTTGTTTTGCATGTAAAATGTTAATTAAATTAAGATTGATTGTAGTAGTTAACAAGGTGTTAAAAGAAGCATTTAGCATGTATTTGATAGATAGTAAAATATTAACAATTTTGTATCTTGGTATCATCAATGTCTTATTGAGTCTTCTTACCTGTTGCATGCAATGTATAAAGAGATAATAATCTTGCCAAATCTTTACATTAATATTTACAGATGATTGTTCATGTCCTCCTATTTTCATGCAAGCTCGGGGCATCTTACAGTTACATACAGTAAAAAATTTCAGGCCTTTGGTTGAACAGTTGACTTTTTGACCTAAATTTATTACCTATAGGATTATTTCTATCTATCATATATATGCTGAATGCTTTTTTTATAGGTTATATACATATTGTTATCTATTTTCTGTTGAACACTCCATATCTCTAGCTATTTATCTGCGTCTCCAGATAAATGTCATTAAAACCATATGGTCTAGGCACCGGATACATATGAGACCTCCAAAAGTCAGTGTAATATGCAAAAATCATCTACATTGATATAAATTAAAGTTTATCTTGATAACTGATAACCTACATTTGTGACCATCTCCATCTCATTTCTTGCTTCTATCAACACCTAGTAAATTCTTGTAAATCTATTTGATATATATACAACTTATAAACAGAATAGTATGATATGTACAGGATGATTTGTATTATTACATTATAATAATACAAATCATCCTGTACAAATGTATTAAACATAACTTTACCATATTCCAATTTTTTTATTATATTTACATAAGAATTATCCTCCCTAATTTAATTCTGTAATTACAACACAAAGTTTTCAAAAGGACTATTTTAATTTTCATTTCTATTCAAAATAAAACAAAAACTATAATTTTAAAACATGTCATAAATGATCTGGCAAATCTATAATTATTCTTACATGAATAAATTAATCTGGAATAACTGATATATTCTTAAACTATTTATTATATTATAATTTAAAATAATCTATTCTAATATATATATATAAATTAATTACATTTGCAACATTACCAAATTTAAAATTATAATTAAGGAACTGTAACATGGTGATAAGGGATCTGCCTTCTATCAAATAAACTAAATTTGAAATGTAAGCATTACTAAATATTAGTATCAGGGTCATCAAATGCTGGTCTTATATATAAATTAAATATTTCATTAAATAAAACCTTCAAGGACAAATTTAATTAAAAGTTCTATAAAAGAAACACACTCAACAATAAACCAAGACATGATACATATTAAAAGTTTTGGTTAAAAATAGCATTTTTACATTCTATCCTTTCTCATGCCTTAGGAACCAACAAAGTTGCATAACCGAATTCAATTTTTTGTTGAGGGTTAAGGTTCTTTACCTCAATTCTTCTTCTCCATCTTCATCTCAGAATAAGGCCAGCCTACCAGTGAACACAGGTAGTTGGGTTTGTCTTGAAAATAGACTAGCTATATGCTTTTTTATAATTTTCTTTATATGACTAACACCTAAATGGGAATAGTAACTCATAGAAGTCCATCCAGCAGTCATCATCCAAATGTTACATTGCCAAATCCAGAGAAATGTTAACTCCATCATGTGATTTTGTTGATTCATAAAGTATGAAAAAGGAAATAATATATTCAATAGATATCTTTTCAATAAAAATGTTGTTCATATGTAACATGTTTTGGCCTTGGGATTGTTCCTTTTATAGAATTTAAATATTTTGTATTTTCTGGTTATTGAAATTAACTAAATTCCTTTTTAATTACATAATGTTATATGATATTAATTACAAACATAATTGATGTAACAGTACAGTTTGGAATTATTTAAATAATATTTTCCTATTATTATTGCCATTTTGTCAAATAGATACAAGTAATTATTTATTTCATATATTTTGTGAATGTAGATGAGTATGTAAATGAGAATGTAATTCCTTATGTTTAAAATATATTCTCAATAAAAATGCTTTAATAATGCTACTCAATTAACAGAATACTTGTAGTTTTTTGGGCTGCAATTTGAAAAAATTGCAGACTTATAAATTTCCACTATCGTTTGTCCATCTGTTTCTCTCTCCTTCCTTAATCTCAAAAATGGAGTTAGATACATGAAAGTCAAAACCAAATACAGAAAGTTTAGGGGCAGGAAGCTCCTATTAACTATATATAAACTTCTAACACAAACTAGAAATCCCATTATTTCAGCTCAAAACTTACCCTGAAAGGAGTTAATAGATGACCAGCATGAATCTATTGCTAACAGAAAAGTATAATGTACAGTGCAAGACACTACTAATTTGAGGTGGAGAGCATATAATTTAAATTGAAAGTACTAAGGTAGTTAATCCCTGTTTCTAGTTATATTCTAACAAACATAAAATCCACTTTAAATGCTATGTAACATAAAAGCTACTATGGGGTCTATATGACCCAAACATAAAAAAATACAAAAAGCAATGAATCTGAAAAATTGACCATTTTCATTTTGAAAAGTGTCTGGGTCGAAATTACCCCATGGTATGTGCTATTGGAGCTGGAATTGTGCAACTGTTGGCACTAGACATGCCCTCCAATAGAAACTTGTTAAAGAATTTAGATTGTACCCCATTCTAATTATTGGTACCATTATTCAAACAGTATGCCTGCTTTGAGCACAAATTTTTTCAAAGTAAACATGCCAGACACCCAAGACACTCTGCAAAGAGCATCATAGGAATCCGACCAAAAGTTGTTGTGATTAAAAAGATCAAAGTTGGATCTCAGATTCAGACTAGTGATCTAACGCCCGGTGGTTATTATTGGGACTGGACGTTTGGCTGTATTCCATTTATGTTCTGTGCAGTGTGTCTTGGGTGTCTGGAATATTTACTTTGAAAAATCACCCCATTATCTGACAAAGGTAAAAAAAACAAACAAACAACATCTCATATTGATCTCATGACACTCTACAACCTCTGTAATTTAAATTGCTGTTTTTCATAATACCTGAGACAGAATTTATCCCCATGCAAAGTGGGTTGGAGTGCAATTACCTATAATCTAGTGTATCAAATCAATTGTATTTAGTTATTACATTGCACAAATGAGAAAGCATCCTGCAATGTAAGTGTTTGCACTTTAAATTCTTAATAAACTTTTTTATCTATCTCTCTCTTTCTGTGAATTCAATTGCAAAAGAAAATTCTGTTTACATTTTGTATTAATAATATTAATAAACTTCACTCCATATTTTGCTCTGTCCAAAGATTGTGTTTCAAAATATTCACATTCCTGTTTTACATTTTAATTAATACTGATTTAATAAATATTAAATGAAATATAAAACTTGATTTTCTTTAAATAATTAGATAAAATGGAAGAAAGTACATTAGGAAGTTATCAAATAATTTCTTTTTCTTTTTAATCTTGACCTTAACACTTAAGTCAAGAGGCCAAATATATTTTGCAGACTATTCAGTTTGATCAAAGTTCAGTTGAGTTTAGACTAAAAAAACGAGAGATAATAATTTATTGCTAGGCACTATATATAGCTATTTTTCCACATATATACTCTCCAAATTAAAATTAAATTTATCATAAAAAATTTTTTTTTAAATATCAGTCATTATTTTGAGTAATTACCAATTTTATAAAAGGTAATGTGACTTGTATACAGTATACTGACTGTTTGTAACTATTGCTTCTTTTACCATAATTTTTATCAGATTGGAAAATGTTAATAAAATTAAGAAACATTCAAAATTTTTAAAAGGTTATACATTGAAATTGTATTGTTTTGCAATTATTAATATAATTCCAGTAATATAAATAAATTTTTATACAGCTAAATGTTGAAAAAATATTTATTTAAAAATGTTTTGCTTATTGTTAAATGTTGTAAATGTTATGTATTTACACCAGAATAAATATTATATACATTTACTAGCATTTACTTTCTAGAACATTTATTATTCCAGAAAATAATCTCTCATTATTCTGAAATATATTCTTATCATTGCAGATATTCTCTAAAATATTTAAGCTTTTATGCAAAAAACTGAAAATTTTCTAGTCTTATTAATAAAACAGTAGTTATCCTTATAGGCTATCCATTAATTATATGTACAGCTTTTAAGCTACTTTTCAACCCTTTCCTCACTGTTTTGTACAATGATGTACTTTTGGCAAACCCATTTTAATTACGTGTACAACACATAATTAGAAGGGGTTTGCCAAAAGTACATGTCCCTGATATTGAAGAAATTACTTAGAAAAAGTTCTGCAAATATTTTCTAACTGATAGTTTAATCAATGACAAGCAAGTAGGTTTATAAAAACAAATACATAATGCCACTAATATCATTAAAACAAGTAAACGATTCATGTAACTCCCTCCCTTCTAATTGTGTATATTGATAACTTTCTGTCACAGTCCTTCTCCTCAAACTGTAAACATAACTGCCTACCAGTGGCCAAGTGGATGATAACCACTGAACACTGGTAATTGGTTGTGGATTTGCACCTTGCCAATGGGCTGAGCACAAAGTTTTCCAGATTTATTCATGTTAGTAATGCATAGTACAGAAGTGATTTGTTTAATGATGTGCCAGGTTTTAAATATTTTAATGAGAAATTAAAAAATGTTTGACTTATTGTTTTGATGGTGATTATATATTCTCGACATAAAAAATTGTAAAGTTTTTATATGTTTACATTATGTTTTATCTAATAAAAATCTTGATCTATGTAAGAGCAGATATATATAACATTTATAAAGATGTATTTTCATTTATAAATGTGGATGTGTATGTTGTAAAATGTGTTTTGATATACATGATTCCATTTTAAATAGAATATAGAACCCAAAAAGCAAATGCTTGACTGATTATAGATAGGATCACAAAAAGTTTTTGTTAATACCCAAGGAAGATCAGTGTAAAATTTCTAGGTTAAAACAGCATTCAAAGCTGTAGATTATCATAATTTGGGAGACATTTTTTTTTATCTTCTAGTTTTTTTTGTCTTTTTAATTTGATAATCTGAGGCAGACTGCTAAAGAAGACTGAAAATATTTGTTTTATTGCAAAAATTTGCTGAAAAAAGTGAGGAAAGTATTGTGGTTTAATAGAAAAGTCTTAGCTTTCAGAAGAATCTTCACTTGGACATAAATGTTTGTCCATTATTGTTTTAAACTAAAATTTTGCTGGAGTTTTCTCTGATTTCAAGTTCCAGTTAGATATATTTTTCCATACTGATTATAGGAGTCTTTGGTATGTGCAGATGCTGGGCTGGCCAAAGATAAAGCAGAGCTGGTGCAAAATTCTAGTGCAGAGCCTTATAGAAAAAGTCAAGCAGAATTTTTTTGTTATTAGACAGTTAGTTAAGCATTTTTAAATAAAAATAAAACTGAATTTTAACATAAAAAACAAGACAAATAGTTTAGTTAGATAGGATATGGCAATACAACACATGGGTGATTTACTTGGGGAATTCCTCTCATATGGACACTATGGAAAACTGACCCCTATTTAGATGGTAATTAAATTACTTGATTCTGTTAACCAATAGATAGTAATTAAAGAAGATTTTTGGCTCCATATCAAATCTTGTGATTTAATCTTTTAAATGCAATGAATAGTTACAGAACAAAATTTAAAATCACTTGGGATATATATACATTTATGAAATAAATGAATATAAGAACAATTTTAAAATAACACATAGATATGCTATATTAAAATTATTTGTTTCTGCTGGCTAGCAAATAAAGCAATTTAATGTGTATTTATTTACTATTCATACTAAATATTTAGTTACTAGATTAATCTCTTGTATAATAGTGCAACTCTTAAAAAGCACAATGATGGCTGCCTTAACCACTTCAGCCATCATTCAACTGAAATTTCTTCCACTTTTAATTAACTCAATCATTAATATTCTATATAATCAGTATAATAAAAAGGGAGAAAAATTTCGTTTAAATTCATTAATTTATGGAAATTCATCAGTTATTTATAAAACAGAGTAAATAAATTACATAAAATAAGCAAAATATAAATCAAAAAACTTCATTAAAAGCAATTTTTTTATTAAATCATAATAAATTAATATAACAATAGCCTTCTTTTTAATCTAAGAAAACAAACTGTATCTTAATTATAAACAAAATATTTCAATTCAATATAGTTTTGATTAAATGTTATTCAAATTTGTGTGTCCTCTTCAATAGTTTCTATGAGAATAATAAGCAAATATATCTAAATTTAACAGTCATCATTTTACAAAATTAATAACTATAATGATAAGGTTCTTTATATTACAGTGGAAATCACTAATTAGAACAACACTGACCATTACTGTACAATTCTCACAAAATATTATTTATCTTCGCTTCCCTTTTTCTTTCAATTTCTCTTTGTTTTTTCTCGTTTCTAATTCAATTTTTTGTTGTGAAGTTAAATTGTTTAAAATTTTGGTTATAATGCCCGTTCCGAGAGTGCCAGTTCCACCTCTTAACGTAAATCTTTGTCCTTGCTCCAATATCATTGGTTTTATAAGGTGTAGTTCTACTCTACATAAAATTAATTAAAAGATTAATCAATTCTTGAAATATATTTACAATAAAATATTATGCATTATGTATCAAACTACAGAAAATCTTGTTTAAATTCAAGACTCAAATCTATTTTGTGATATTTAATAAAACTCCATAAAAATTTATTGGTAAATATTCATAGTTGGAACTTCTAAAACTTAATCTTGTTTACAACAAGAAATTAATAACCAAGTACAATACAATTAAGCTACTGTTTCCAAAATACTAGAATTAATTAACACATTGAATATATGATATTTTCAATAGTTCTTTATATATATGCTATGAGACATTTACACTTACAGTACCCAGGTGGTAAAATTTGGAAGTTAGTGCTCCTATCACACAATGCATGATACAAAAAAAAAAAATGTCAATTACAAAGTTGTACATGACTGGATTTAGTAAAAAAAAAAAAAAAAGGCATCCTCTGTACATAAATGGTGTGAATTGAAACCATGAAATGCTAATGTGCATGTCAAGCACAGATATTAAAATGTATTTCTCATTTCGTATGAGAAATACACTGTGCTGCATTCATTACTGTGTGTATTATGTTGTACATCACACACATTAATACATAAAAACTACTATGTACTCTGTATATTAAAATTACTAAACATACAAATTTTAAACACATATAAAATAGTCAAATATATATTATTAGAATGTATGTTTATTTGTTATATATATATATATATATATTACATTTATACACATATATATATATAAATGGACGTGTGTGTCCCTATATTTCACTTTTCAGCCAAAACTACACATCGCATGTGAATGGTGTGTATGTGGTAGTAGCCCCAAGTCTCCATTCGTGCACTATGGTGTTGTGTCTCGATAGCTATAAGGGGGCGGGAAATGTGGGCTTGAAAGTGGTTGAAAGTGGAAGATTTTCTAATTCGAATTGGTTCGATTATAGAACAATTGTAAACGTTCCAGAAAATTGATCAAATTGAAAATAGTTCGTTTGACTGGACGTAAAAATTCTCTAATTAGTCTGGAAACGGGGGACCTAATTCTTGCATTCTGTGAAAATGGGTAAGATTGACTATAATGTAATTATCTTAATCTTCACTATCATTACTTTTTGCCCACAAATAAAAACCCAGCAAAGCGGGTCCTTGCAGCTAGTATATATATATAATGTGGTAGAGTCAAAAATAAACCAAAATTTTCACGTTATATTACATAGTCTTCTGTAAATACTTGTATTATTAATGTCCAAAAAAAGCATCTTCTGTTAGCATCCATACTATTATCAAAGCTATATTTTTTGTGATATTTTTAAAAGGTTCTAGTCACTGAGCTTCTAACTTAACATTCTTGGTCAGGGAATATATATCTGGCCAAGAAAAGTATAACAGTGCTTTCCTAATAACCTTACTCTCTTGATTTTCCTCTGCAGACTTTTATTTCTTTTCTAAAATAAAAGATATTGAAGAGATGTAAATTCCACTAAGCAACATAGCAGGTGCCACAGAAAAATGGCTTCCATGACTGCTTTGACAAGTTTTATAGATGCTGATAGAAATGTGAAGGTGCATAAAGTGCTTACTTTGAAGGTAGTGTGGTGTATGAATTTCTGTAATTTGTTTAATAAAAACTGTGCTAAAAATTCAGTTTATTTTTGATTGTGTTATGCATTTGCTTATATACAAAAATGGTCTTTATACATGTATGTTTATTATATTATTCATTATATATCTATAATACTAAATCAGTGTCCAATAACAAAAAAAATAATTTTTTAAATGCAGCTATTTGGATTAAAAGCTTCTTTGAAGCATTATTTTATGCATTTACACCTAAGCTGATAAGTTTAAAAGTAATAGGGACATCAACTGTTGTGTGTATTTATGATATTAAATTCTCCAATAGAGAACATGTTCAAATTTTAAGAATTAGAGGAGATTAAAAAGGTTTGGAGCTAAACTTTTCTAATATTTTTAATAACTATTTTATTATTATTTCTCATCTAAATATGTTGGCCACATGAGTGATGACAGGCCACTCCACAAAAAGTTCATGGGGTTTTCAAACCCCTCAAGAGTAGATCCTGGGTTCTTCAGAATGGTAGACTACTATCTTAACCATTTAAACTTCACTTTACATTTAAATAATTTGTAAGTTTATTTGTTAACTTCTGCTTCTAAATAATTATACCAATATTTTCACGATAGTCATAATTTTATCAAAACAATAATTTATTCAACAAGTCAATTAATTCTACTAAAACAAGCTTAATTTTTAAAATAATAAAATCAAATAATGAAACTCAAATTTCTCAAATTAAAAGAATTTCTCAAATTGAAAGAGTACGAGAAAAAAGGTTATTTTGTAACCCAATGACTAAGTCAAAAACTATATATCTACCAAGTATAGATCTAACACAAAGAAAAGACTTTTAATTATTTTATATTATTAAGCAGGCACTTTAGTAGTCTTCCAGAAGAAATTCAGCACTGTTTTTACCTGTTAATAATGCTTCTGTTTGACTACCATTATTGGCGTGTTAATATCTTTAGTAATGATTGATTTTAAACTCTTTTCATTTTGCAATTATTAAATGAGCTTTATTCATGCCCATTATGGATTTATCCAGACCTAATGGATTATCTAGCTGAAGGAAGGACCAACGTATCTGCATAAAATTTCTGAGGATCTGATTGAGGTTGAAAATTCAAGTTTTTAAACAACAGGCTAATACTTTTATTTGGACACCCACTGGCCAAGACCATTCTCAGGAGGAGACAACAGGAACAATTGCTCCTCTTGGGATTTGCTTTATTTTTATAAGCAAAGATGTTTTATAAGAGTAAATTTATTTTAACAGTTGTTATACTGAAATAACTATTGACTGTGCACAAAAAGGTGGCCCTTTCTGTCTTCTCCTTAAAGCCATACAAGTTGTATTATCTGGAAGACTTCATGACTTTTTTGGGTAGTTTGAGTTCTCTCATATTTTTACATCTCATTTTCATAATTTAATGATTATTATTCACTCTCATTACATTAAAGTACAGTAGAATGTCAATTATCCGAAAGTCAATTATCTGAAAGAATTCCAGTCGGCAAATTTAAATTCTCGCCAGTACTGTGGTGCTGCAATCTTTGGCTATGTCTTGGGCTACTCAAATATTTTATTACATTTTTGATACTAAATTAACTTCTGAAATATAATAATTTTTTATTGTTTTTATATTTTTCAATATATTTATTTTGTTTGTACAAAATAAAAAAATAATTTTTAATGATACAATAGTCTTCGTTAGGCTTAACATCAACAAAAATTCAACGTGAAGCGACATGCAACGGAGAAAAATTTCAACATGGGATAGGTTAATATATTTTTTCGTATAATATCGGTTATCCGAAATATCAATTTTCCGAACAACCCCAGTCACGAATTGATTCGGATAATCGACGCTCTACTGTATAATCTGTTTAAGAAATGAAGTTTTATTAAATTGACTGGTTAGATGATCTAAAACTGTACAGGTTTTAGCCAAATAATTCTATTGTCTGAGCAGTTGCCAACATTTGTTACTGCTGTCAAAGTATAGCCCATCATACTATACCAACTCAAACAAAGATGGGACTTCAAAAGCAGTTGGAAAAGCAATCAAGAAAATTTGATCTTGACACTAATTGTTGCATTAGTTTTGCTCAGAGTGATAAGCTGACACCTACAATTCTGAGAAATCCTGGATCCTTATTCTGGCAGAGCAACTTTAGAACAATTTTTCATGAACAATCTGTCCCAGATATGTTGGGTCCCATCCCTCATCATCCAGTCACACCATTGGAGGAATGATTGAACCTACAATGGGTATGATTAAAAAGGCCTTCTTTCTGCCCACAGAGCAAAAACAAAAATGAAAAAATATGTAATATAATAATTTTACTGCTTGAATATAGTCACAGTAAATACAAATTACTGTAAATATAATTATTGCAATCGTAATATATAGCATATTTAATAAATACTTACTTAGCATCTTCACCAGGCATCACCATTGTTTTATCTTTAAGTATTATACTAGCAGCACAATCCCATGTCTTAGAAAATATTTGTGGTTTAAATCTAGAATAAATGGGCTGACCACCTTCATCTTTCTCTAAAACATATATCTGAAAGAAAATAAATTTTATTTAAATCATACTTATAGATACACATTCGCTTTGTTAGAATCTACAAACTTCAATACCAACCTGTGCTTCACAGTTGTCATAAGTTTTAAATGCTCCTGGTTTGCATAAAGCCATTCCACGTCTTATTTCATCTCTCTTTATTCCACGCAGGAGAATTCCTAATTGATCACCTGCTTGCGCTTCCTCCAAAATTTTACGAAATGTCTCAAGTCCTAATAAAAAATTTGTAGCTTAAATAAATACAGTAAATCTTTATAAATATATTATAAATTATGGTAAATTTCTAACCTGTTATTATAGTTTTTACATGATTGTTATAACCGATTATTTCGCATTCCATTCCTTTTTTAATTATTCCTCTTTCTAACCTTCCTGTCACAACTGTACCACGACCTACCGATGATAAAAGTAAATAAAAGCCATCACGTTTCAGATCTAAGTTCATGTTAAATGAATTTAAAAGAATACCTTCAATAGAATATACATTTTCTATGGGTAATAAAAATGGTTTATCTAAATCACGAACTGGAGTAGGGATGTATTGATCAGCTATATCCAGGAGTTGGAAAATTGCTTTCTTGCCAATTTCTTCATTCTTTCCCTAAAAAAATTTTACGTGTGTCAATTTATTAACTAAATTAATGAATTTGATTTCATTGCAGGTTATATTATCAAGTTATCATATGAAATTCTAGTTGTTTTTATAGTTAACATTATGCATCATGCTATGATCTTGTCTGTCTGTTCTGTTGCATTGTTACGTTGAGCAAGATTATTATTATTTTGGATCCTTCCCCAGTATCATCAAATCCCTTTTGTAATTTCAATACAAAAGGTGTTAATTTTCTCAATTTTCAGAAACCGCTTTGGAGTGTAAAGGAAGTCTTTAATAAAAACCAGTATAAAGATCTCAATTGATATGGTAAAAATCTGTAGAAGTGGTTCTGAAGGTAATGGATACTATAATAAGATCTTAAAAATACAGAATTAATAGTTTTTATAAATGAAATGAAATGGTGTGACAGTTCCATAAATTTTGCCTGCTGCTCACTTTCATTACTATTGTGTACATCTAAATGTCTTTACCAATATTAATATAAATGATAAATATAAGCTTAAATTCTTGAATTAATGCAACAAATTTTATCTTTTAATAGAAGTTATATTCTTTTGTGAAATAAAATTTATGAATAAAATTTTCTCCAATTTGAAATAAAATAAAATATAATAAAATTTTCAATTAATATCACCAATTGGAGAAAATTATTCTCTTAAACTTGATGCTTTTTAAATACAGTAGAACCTCGATTATCTGGACTAATTGAGGATGAAGGTAGTCCGGATAAGGAAAAATTCGGATAATCGAAACAAATACTTTAATTTGTCTTTTAATGATAATACAACACGTTTTCTTTTCGATGACATATCGGTAATATTAAAAGTAAATACTGTATTTAAATTGTGATCAAATTTTCAAGAAGCAAACGTTCATATTGAATTTGGACTACTATTGACCAACGCTAACTGACTAACTATTGTTTAAAAGGCCCTCTGGTGGCGCAAGAAGACCAATTTTATAAAATAAGCAGTTGAAACTGAATTTTTATGAATAAAAATTTGACAAACTATTTATCGTTTTATGACAAGTAAAATTTTTTCTTTGCGTTTGTGGCTTTTAAGTAATGCATAAACCTTCAAAACACGAGGCCCTTCGAAACGCAAGGTCCTTCAGACTGCGAGGCATAGGCGGTGGCCCACATTGCCCATGCCTTACGCCGCCCTTGGTCATAGAAATGATGTAATTTGAAAAAAAAATTATTTATAAATACGTATGTCAAGTTATATTTTTATTACAACGCAAAATATATTTAAGAGTTTACGGCCACTGTGCTGGGTGAGACGTTGTAGAAACAAAACAAGTTATGCATTCCATCATGTACATAAACAGTATCGTAATTCGCCAAGTGCAAATCAGCAAATTTGTAAAATTTTTGTTTATTTTGAACAATCCGGATAATCGAAAATCCAGATAATAGAAGTCCAGATAATCGAGGTTCTACTGTAATTGGAAATTGTCAGCATCCTAGAATTTTATTATTGCTTTTCCTAAAAGTATAATTATAAAATACTGTTTATACTAAACATAAATAAATGAAAAATATATTACCTGAAGAGCATTTAAAGCTGATCCAATAATTACAGGAATATCATTTCCAGAATAACCTATCTCTGTCAACAATTCTCTTATTTCTAATTCCACTAATTCCAATGTTTCTGAATCCACTGCATCAGCTTTGTTGATGAACACAATTATATGATCTATGCCTATCTAAACAATACAATATATAAGAAATTTGTAAATAAAACAATATATTTAAAAATAAATTTCATTTAGGGTCTAAAATCTGAAATTTTTAAAATTCTACTAATCTTGTAGACATTAAGAAGAATTTTGTTTCATATCTATCATAGGTTTGACCTTACTTGCAATGGAATGGCTGGTTGGTGGAGAATAAATTCTAACACATTTACACCAAGCCCACCAGTGACCAAATGAATAACACCACTGGTGGCTTAGTTAAGCCAAAAAACTCCTATGTGGATAATCCATTGCTGGGGTGTAAACCCATGACCAACTACCAGTGTCCAATGTCCAAATGGATAACTCCACTTGGTTCACAGGGGTCGCAGGGGAATTTTCTGGATTTTCTTTATGTATCTAACTTACAAATAGAGCCAATTTCCCATCGAAAGTCCTCTTGGAAGGCATTCCACCTTGGCAGATTGCCCAAGACATTCATCAGGTTGATGTTCAAAAAATCAAACATTTACAAATACTAACAGAAATATGCAAATGATAAATACAGTAGAATCTCATTTTAACAGACACTCAGGTTGCTGAACATCATCCGTTGTTTCAAGAACCCATTACATCATGTATAACAGATTTTCCACACATCCAGGAATTTATCCATTATTCAAAAATATTTCCGTTTTTTTAACCCTACATATAAGAAGCACTAGTACTTGAAATTATTCAGTCTACTAAAATGTAGAAGACACTGAGGTCAGCGTTACATGCAATGCTGACCTGAGTGTCTTCTACATTTTAGTATACAATATTTGGCATGAAAATCATCATATTCAGTCTTTTGAAATCTCTATTCTTTATTCTATAGAAACATGTATGTTACAAGATCATATATTATGCCATACGTGTGTACAACAAAGTTGATGGAAACTGTATACTGTATATTGTAAACACAAAAAGAGATGAATTACATATGCTCATTAGCACTTCACTTGCCTTCATAATTCGTAAAAAATCGTGTCCATCTTGGTTTATTTTCATGCCACTTTTCAGCCTATTGAGTCAAATAAATGTTTCATCTTAAGGCTGTTATACACGTTACGGAAATCCTTTGAGGATTAACCGTGATTTTTTTTCTATCTATCCACCTTTGAATAAAAATAATTCTTTATACATTGGGAAATATTTTAATAAGTTTTGTAAATTACTATGTTCGATCCAGCCAGTTATATCCGATTTTTTTTCGTCTGTTAAGTACATCCTTTGAGGATTTCCATAACATGTATAACAGCCTTTAGCAATATCATGTACTGTACAATCTGTTCATTTATGCTGAAACTTGTCAGGAAGGTCTTCATGACATGGAAAGACTCAATGGCCTCACTAAATTTTGGCATTATATTTAAAACAGTGTCAAAATGTTCACTAGGCAGCTCCTCCCAACTGTATCAACTTGCTGATTCTCTTCATACAATTCTTCAATTGTACGTATCCAAGATGTAACAAACAAGTGCACCATTAAACTCTACAAATTCCTGGTAAATCTGAATATTAATGGAACGTTGAAAAGATGCAAAGTTTACAATAAATGCAGCTAAAAAAAAATCCATTATTCTGCTACAGATCCACTAAAAGAAGGTAAAATTACATTGATTTGGCAGGACTTGGGAAAAAATCCATTATTCCAAGAAATCTGTTGTTCAATGATCCATTAAAATCTGATATAATTATTATTAATATTATTACAATCTGCCTATATTGCTGTGACATGTGCAAAAAACTAAAAGACAAAAAATAATAAAAAATAATGGTCATAAAATGTATGTCTATTTTGTTATGTTATGTACACCTCAAAGTATCATTTATAACAATTTACTCAAAATCACTCTCACAATGTTATGAAAAATCATTACGAAATAACATTCTTTCTTACATTTATATAAAGCGAACAGTATATGATGAGCATAGTCACAAGAATCATAGTATGTACAGTACTATTGAGCATCTGTCTAGACACTCCCGTCATTAGATTCAATAGATTGTGCTGCAGATATTGAAGAATTAAGCTTATTTAATGACTATTATTATTTATATACTGGATGATTTTTATGTTTATTTTTTTCATGATTTTCTAGCTTTAGGTTAAGTTTTATCATATTTATGGTTTTCATTAACTTGTCAAACATTATATCATGATTTCAGTTCATTCCATTACCTATAAATCGATCCCAACTATTTATAAATCTATAAATAACCCTAGTCCTCTCGATGTATAAGACATCGAGAGGACTTGATCCAAGGCTAGAACAATTACATCTCACATCCCAAACCTGAATTGGCACATTCATACATCATTACACTCAACAGATTTTATTATAAAATCCCAAATTTTATTGGCAGAACTTCTGAGTTCTGTGGAACACAAGTTGGAAACCCTGCTTTAGAAAAACACAGTGATATCTTTCCTATACTTTTAAATGCATTTCATCAAAACAAGAAATGTTATCCATACTAATGTGCATTGATTCTTACTGACATCACAATAAATAAATAAAACCACTTTTCACATAATATATATTAATTAGCCAAATTAATAATTTGATAACTAAACTGACCTGTTTTGCCAAAATTAAATGTTCTCTTGTCTGTGGCATAGATCCATCTGTAG
Organism: Centruroides sculpturatus; assembly: GCF_000671375.1. Classification (NCBI taxonomy): domain Eukaryota; kingdom Metazoa; phylum Arthropoda; class Arachnida; order Scorpiones; family Buthidae; genus Centruroides; species Centruroides sculpturatus. The sequence continues at coordinate 73,471 of NW_019385441.1, read as the reverse complement.
CAGCAATAACTAGTATGGCTCCATCCATTTTTGCTGTTCCAGTTATCATATTCTAAAATTAATTTTTCAAAATTAATGCAATTTATTCCATAAAATTAAAACTGATTGTGTGAATTATTTTAATTATATTCCTTAAATTTTAGGTTTTTATCATACAATACAACTAAGTTATAGCTTGGCATATAAAAAATATGCTTCTTTCCAAGTCCAGAATATATGGGATATTCAACATCTTGTCTGGAACTTGTTACCGGTGCATTCTGTGAATAATTAAAGCTTATCATTAATGTTTCGAACTGTTGAATAGTTCTTCTTCAGGTGAAATATACCGAATAACCAATGGAACACAAAATTAGAATGTGAATATTCAAATTAAATCGAACATATGCCTGATGAAAGATGTTACAAAGGGCATGCACATTTCGTGTGTAGATGATGGCCATTAAAGGTCGACGTCCATAAGGACCTGCCATGCAACTGATAAATTTAGCTCATCTTTTTGGGTGATGCATGGGGCGTTGTGGCTTGCTCTATAAATAGATATGGCCTCCAACCATCTTATGTGTTCAGGGTGAGGCATAGTTAGGATGACCTTGGCTTGGTTAAATGCGGTCTCGATATCAGGGTCAGAGGCATAAATAGCAAGGACCATGTTGTATCTCCCATGCTGAAGGTCTGCCCAGTGTCCGCGTATTCCAGTTGCTAAGGAACGTTTCTTGGATCCAATATAAATAAGGTCCCTGTCACATCTGTTGTCCTTAAGAGGTATGGAGTAAATGCCAGAGAGTCTTTCCCATTGTGGAGGATGTTAAAGATTGTCGGACATCTCCTGTACATTATCCACATGTGGTGTTTGTTGGCAATTTCAGTATACAAAGATTTAATGTACCAATAATTATTAAATGTAACAGGGACATGAGTTTCACTGTCTGGTCCATTGTCGGTGGTTGTATGGGCAGAGGATGCATGCAGTGAGCGATGGTAATGCTCAATCAAATGATGGGTCAGATTAGGGTAGCTGTGTTTGGCTGCAATCCTCTTAATGTGAGTTAATTCAGTGGCTAGAGCTTGTGGGGTAGACAAATGAGAAAATGCCCTCCTAACCAATGCATTAAATGCCGCTGTCTTGTAAGGGAATAGGTCACATGAACCTATAGGGATAGAGGCCGCACAAGGTTTGTGGTATACCAATGTGTGGACAGTTGACACTTCAACTTTAATGTTTATGTCCAGGAAGTAGATCTCTGTGGTATTAGATTGTTCAACCTCCATGGTTAAGCCATAATAATTGTCATTAACAGTTTGTACGAATGCCATCAAGTCTGGTACAGTCTTCCACAAAATGATGATATCATCTATATACCTCTTATATAAAAGATTGTTGGGAGGTATTGTGGAAGGATCTTGTGTTATAAGTGTCTAATAACCATTTCGCAAAGGTCCCCAGATACTGGGCTACCCATGGAGACCCCCTTTTCCAGGGAACATAAAAATAAAATTGTAACAAATCAGATGGGCCATCTCCAACACCTGTTGGTGTAGGGCAAGAGTGGCCAACAGTTTTTGCCTCTGGGCCGAATTGGAAAGAAAACTTTTTCCACAGGCTGAACCAGAGGCTGTCCTAGGAAGATTTCTGTGGTGCGAGATCTCATGTGGTTTCACCTCGTAGAGACTAAATTGTACATAGAGATTACAGATACATTTTTCACATTATCATGCTTTATCAACACTACGTCGTACTTACGAGATTTGTAATGGAGGGTTAACTCTAAACGCTTGTTGACTCTTTTTTTTTTTTAGGTGTCAGAATTTTTCATCGAGCTATTCAGACTTCAATAGCTAATATTGAAAGATTGATCGCAGGCCATATAAATTCATTAGACGGGCCAGATCTGGCCTGCGGGCCGTATGTTGGCCATGCCTGGTGTAGGGTATGATCTTAGACAATGGCAAGTAAAAGATCCCTGAGAGAGCAAAAGGCTGGAGGAAGCTGCATGGAAGGGTAAAGGGATTTAAAGTCTAAGACTGTGATAAATTGAGATGGTGAGGAGAGTTCCTTTAGAAGGGAGATGAGGTCTGCTGGGTTAGTGATGGTGTAAGGATAGTTTTCAAGGTGGGGAGATAGTAGGATGTGAGCGGCTCTCTCAAGTTTACATGTGGGAACTCTCGCTTTATCCACAACAAGAGGTAGATGGTGGCTTTGTTTGTGAGTTTTGGCAAACACAAAGAGCCTTGGTGTACTAGGGAGTCTACAACTATGTTACCTAATGCTAGCATTTGACCAATTTGGAATCAGTGAATCCCTTGACCCTAGATTGTAGTTTGTCAAACAGTTTTCCTCCACCCTGTCACATTGGACTAGATTAATGTATTCATTTAACCCTTGCTGATATATGCTATGCTTCATCAGGACCATAGATTTAGATTTATCAACCCTGACAAGAGTGATTCCGTTTTGTTGCATCCATTTACTAGTGCGTCTTAATTTGCTCCTTAATTCCACCAACTCAGAAGGTTCCTTAGCTTTTTTAATCTTGAGCATGGTCATCCATCTATAGTACTCTTTTTGTGTGTCGGGAAGGCCCTTTCTTAAGAACAAATTGGGAATGAGGTTTCTAGTTTTGGCCTTAAGAGGAAGAGTTGCAAAGGTTGGTCCGTACCTGAGTAAATATATGAATATTTTTAAGTTTTTGAAGAATATATGGATATTTATAAAACTTAAAAAACATATGGATATTTTTTAAGTTCTTGAAAAATTACTATATGTATATTTTATTGTATACTTATCTATTTCTGACCAAAATACATGAAACAAGCAATTTTTGTAACTCCAGGAACTACTATTTTACCAATAACAAGAAAAGCAAAAGTTTCACACTTAGCCAATTATCAAATTCCTCTGTTCTAATTTTTGAATTCTCATCTTCTAATTCCAAAACTTCAAAAAAATTAAAAAATGTATCACTCAATCAATGACATAGACCCTACAAATTCATTACATCTACATTTTAGTTTTGAAGTTCAGTTATATTATATGATAACTTTGAGCTTTATTTGCTGATTGATACAGAATAAGAATTCATTTTTTTCACTTTTATGCCAATGAGATTAAAACAGATTACATTAACACAGATGTCAAGAGGAAAACGCTAGATGTAGAACCATGAAACCTTCACTGTAACAGTAATTTAAATCATAAATATATTTTAAACTGCAATGATATTTTAACGATTTTAACTGTAAATTCATAATTTTAAACGAAAAAAATATGTATGTAGCAACGAAACCTAAAGAAAATTCCGGATGTAATGCCGATGGATGAGGGTCCTTGCCTGAAACGCATATCAGCCTATGGAAGATTAATAAAGATGATGTAAAATGCCTTGTGTCTATTTATGCACCTAGTAGTGAAGAAAAAAACAAATAAGAATTCATGTAAATTAGTAAATGAAAAAAGTATACTTTTTTTTATCCTATTAGAACTCAACTACATACCTTTTTCTATTTCTTTGGTTACAAATATCCTAATAGAGGCCATTCCTGTTATAGTACTGTATTTTTGTTATAGAAATCACTATTTTAATATACAGTAATTTATAATTATCTCATCTTTATTTTGAGTCATCATCAATAACCATTTAAAACCATAAATGAATTATGTATGAAAGACAGTAATTTATAAATTTTGAAAAAATTAGAGGTTTTTAAATGCTGATAACCATCTTTCTATAATTGAATTTACAATGTTTTGCATAGCTTAAATTATTACAGGAAATCCACATTAGTTCAAAATTCAAGGGATGAAACAATTGCAACTTTGAATTATTAAGTTTCAAATTATCCAAGATTTATATATTTCCGTCTAATATACCAAATGTCATGTAACTGATGTAATTTAACAAGCACATAGAATACAGCTATGCATACAGAATGCTATTTTTGTTAATTAATGATTAAAATATAAATAAAATGCAGATAAACAGCACATGCCATATGAAAACCTCACAGGTAACCAGATAGGTTTTATAAAAAGTAAAGCAGAATTTCTGGAAATGTCACCAAATAAGTTTTAAAGTAGTCCAAAAAGTAGTAAATCATCCAAATGTAGTAGCCTAGAGATCTACAAATATCTCAATCTGTAAGGAACCAAGTCTGAACGTTATTTTTATTTACTTTTATTTTGCTTATTATTCTATTTTTGTTTGGGGCTTATGTTTAGTTAGGACAAAGGTTTACTCACCATTCACCTTAGTAACTTAAAAATAAAAGAAAAACCAGCTCACCGACGAAAGAAAAGCGCCGTAGAAAAACTCGCGCACACTTGCGCTTCCCGAGCGGAAAAAAGTAAGTCCGCACCGAGAAAAGGGGGGAGACGCCACAAGCACGAATTAGGGACTCGCTAAACCTTAAAGAATAACATCCCGAAAATTGTGAAAAAAAATAATGTAAAAGGTTAACGAGTAATTGTCATAAATAGGCTGCCAGAGAAACAAAAAAAGTTTATTGTTAGCGTTAAGTATGTAAATGAGGAGAGTGATCTCATTCAGAATTGTGACGTCACCTCACACTATAAATTCCGAGTCTCAAGTGAAGATGGACGAGGTGAACTCCTGATAGCAACGAGCTTTGGTGAGCTTCGTAGCAGTGAACGAGAGAGGTGTCCGATAGGATCAAATAGTTCCAAGGCGATTTTGAAGTTATTCGATTTGTGGATCGACGATTATAGAAAGTCTTGAGAGTTTGAGGAAATAGGTTCCTAGTATATTGAGGTGACGATTAGGATCTTTAATTTATAAGAAATATTGTTTATAAGTTAAGTCTTTGATTTTTGTCGAATTCCAAAGGGGAATAGAATTAAGTTAGAAATAGATTGATTTGAGTTTGTCGGGTTGATTCTTGTTGAATTTCATTGAATAAATTATTGTTTGATTTTTACTAAATACTGTATATAGTTTATTACTAGAAGTTTAATTAAATATTTGATTTTGTTATTGACAAACTTTGTCATTATTTAATTCGGTGCACGCTTAAAGTCCAGGCCTGGCACACTAACGCGAATCCGCGTAAAGTACCCGTTAGGGAACGGCTAATTCCGGCACACAGTAGTGTCGATAATCGTTGGAAAGTCGGAAAAATAATATAGTACTTTACAAATCTATTACTTGTAGCACAAACTTGCAATTCTGAAAACCTGCTGTATTTCAAGAGATAAGAGTAAAAAGGGTAGTCCTTGTGTAAGGTGACACCCAAAAATATGTTACTGTAAAAGCAAAGCCATATTGACAAATTAGAGTTGTTCTTGGTCTATTGTTCTCTTATAATATGGAGGCACTTCAATCTAAAAGAACAAGTTAGCATATGTATATTACAGTTTAGACATAATTTTCACTTAAATTTTCAAAGTAGCTGTATTTTACACTGAATTCCTTAACATATAAATCTCTATATCCCCAGCCGGGACAAATAGTACAGTCAAACTAATGGGATTTTTAACTATCCAAGTTCAAATTAATGAGGATTTCCTATTGAGCCATTTAGAGTAACAGGAAAAAAAAAAAACAGAATTTATGGTGATGTAGCAGTGTCTGCATCCATAAATTCCTTTCTTCAAAATGTTAAAAACCTATTTTTACTTCTATGCTTTTTATATTTTGTACAAAAGTAAAAGTTTTTTAATAGCCCTATTCTTTTATATAGAAAAATAAGATGCAAATTAGAAAACACCAAGATAATTATGTTTAGCTCTGTCTTTTAGATGCTTTATGTCATTATTATTGTTTTATTAATATTGGACAGAAGATTAGGGAATAATTGTTTTTGAATATTGTCAGATATAAACATCATATTTTAAAAAAATGTTTTATAATTGTTATAGAATGTTGTAAACCTGCTGAGGAGGGGTCTTCGGGTCTAAAACACAAAAAAGAATGTACAGGTGAAAATAAAGATACTTTTGTTTTTTTTTTTACTAATAGTTCCTCCCTTTGCTAATTCAAAACTACACCAGTAGAATATGTCCTTTTTGTAAACAAGATCTAAATGGACAATATGAAAACAAAACAATAACTGATCTATTCAAACCATCACGCAATGAATTTTCATTGAGATATTTTCTAACAGGCCAATCGAAGATACAGTCTCGAGAATAGAAACTTTATGGCTATTCTATACAATAGATAGAGATAACATTACTCAAAGTATGATACATATCTTGTGAAATTTAATCAAAATCCAATTATTGCAATTTTATGTTGCATTGATCATTTTTGAATATAAGCAACATATCATCCACCTACCTTTATATAATCTGCATGTCCAGGACAATCAGTATGACTGTAATGTCGTTTTTCAGTAGTATATTCAATATTCGCAATATTGATGGTTATCCCACGTTCTCTTTCTTGTGGAGCATTGTCGATATCTTCATACTTCCGATAATTGGCAAGATTTTTCTCGGCTAGAACTGTTCATATTTGTTTTAAGTACATATTCTAAAAGGATTAAAAGTAATTCACACCTAAAATAGTAAACGTTACTATTAGGTCCATACAGGTACAAATGCAGCTCTTGACAAGATATAGTATTGATATATAGTACAGTACATATCAATATATATCCTATGGGATTAGTTAGTGCAATAGTGTTTATCACATGTTATGTGTTTTTAGCTGTCTCTAATAAACTGGAAAACAGTTGATTTTTAATATTGTTTTGAGAAACAGTTCCAGGTTTTTCTACTTTTAAATTTTCCATTTTTCACTCTTCAAAATTCCAGATATGTTGATTTCGAGGTCTATATCTTGCAAAGGGTCCGACATAGACCAACTGTTCCTTTGACTTATTTACTCTTATGAGCAAGGTCCACAGCTCTCATAAGGTGGCAATCGACTCATTCTGAGCTACATTTCTACCTCAATACCTACATATTTAGAATAGGAATAACCTAAAAGTATCTTATACTATACAAACTTTACCTTTAGTTATAGCTGCTGTTAATGTAGTTTTTCCATGATCAACGTGACCAATGGTTCCAATATTACAATGTGGTTTAACACGTTTGAAAATCTGTTTTTTAGCGGGAACACTAGCCGTTGCCAAATTTCTACAATATTTCAAGTTTGCAACTTGAAACAATTTGATCAACATTTTATGTCTAAAACACATTATTTCATAGTTTTATATGTAGGTTTTTAAATACAAAAACTGTATTATAATCATTAAATGTTAATAATTATCTAAGAGAGAATACACAAAGTAACAGATTAGTAAACAAACATGTCTTCCACGTGTGAATAGACTAACGCCATCTAACGATTTTAATACATTTTTTAAAATTAATTTGGAAAATTTTTAAACGTTTTTTAAAAATAATTTTTTATAAATAATCTCCATAAAAATTTTTAAAAAAATAAAATATATTTAAAATATTACAAAACGAAGACTAAATACGAATAAAAATTTGATGTCTTCACACGCCCTTACCTACTACAGGAATACAATTTAACATGAGCAGAATCGACCTTTCCTTTGAGGATCTTCTCTGCTTATGAATATGTAAAATTAATTAATCGATTATTCGAACCGTATTTAGTACAATCGTTTCACTCGTACGACACTACTTTTCATAAACTTTATAATTTTTTTTTTTTATTTGCTTTGAGTTAATATTAAAAATAATGCAGAAGGTCTTTAAATGAGCGTGTAATTAACAAAAAACAAACAATTTAAATTAGGAAATAGTACCTCCCGCTTAAGTTGCTACACAAAGCGCGAACGCCCGAAATGTCTTTCCCCATAGACCAACCATTTGCCGCTCCATCACGCCCGAACGGTTGTGAATTTTCTATTTATGATAGCAGTGGACTCACCTACAACACAAGAGCTTTATTTTGATATCCGAACCAGATTCCTACTCTAAGCTGTTGACACCAGACATCTCGTCAGCATGTAAATACAGTAGTCCCTCGATAATCCGACAGGTATGGGACCAAAGGGGTGTCGGATTACCAGAAGTGTCCGGATTACCGAAAATAATTACATATTTCGCATTGTTTTGCTAGCAGTAACTTACAATATTCTCTACTCCAACTGTTCGAACAGAACTGCTCACATAAAACACACGAAATGTGTGTCATCGAGTAAGAATTGGATGGGGAGATTCACATCGCGACATGCTTCTGTGCAAGCAAACAACGTAACGGGGACGGGTACCTTGACGGGAGGTGCGTCGTACTACGGAGCATGTCGGATTAAAAAACGTCGGACTATCGAGGGACAACTGTACTGTATAATAAGAGCAAAGAAGAAAGCAACACAAGCGACATCAGTATTCACGAATACAGGAAATTTTCTTTAAATAAAAAAGTGTGGATAGAATACTCAGTTTAAAAACTAATTTTTAAACATTAATAGGAATTTGAATGCTAATACAGTACTCGTTACAGGATGGCGAGATAACGACGAAATGTAACTTCGGAAGGTATTAAGAGAGGTTGCGGCCGACGTTTTCAACGCGAAAACTTGTACGTCGGACGTTTAGCACCACCTTCCTGTAAGCCTAAAAGTTTGACAATGGCATTTGGAACGTCGATTGTGGCCGCAACTTCTCTATTCTAAAACGATTTATGGAAGAAACGATGCGCTTTTAAGAAATTCGTAGGAGAAAAACCTAACAGACGTAATTGAAATAAAATTTTTAAAATTCGATAAGCCGTTTTGTAAATAAACGGTTTAGAGTTGTAAAACACCAACGGTAAACGCGCCCTGAGCTTAACCAGTAGAGGGCCGATCACATCCTGACCAAAAAAGCGAAAATTGTCTACAGTTTTAAGCAAGATGAAGCGGAAGATGAAAATCGATTCTAAACCGAGAAAAAGGTCTTCTTCTCAAGTAAGAGAAGAAAAATCCGATTTCGTCATTCCAGTAGAAATTGCTCGTAAATGGGTACAAGATTCGATACTGGTCGACAAGTGTCTCACTATGCTGAAGTCAGTGACGAAGGACTGTACTGCTGAGGCTGAAGTGAAACACTTTCAGAACAGTTCGAATCGACAATGAGAACACTCCGAGTGCAAGTTACTCGTGCGCCGCCCTGGTGCAAAATATTTAAATAACACATAGGAGAAAAATCCGAAGGGTTTCTTCTCTACATGAACCCTTACCAAAGAAAGAAAAAAAAAAAGAAAGGGTTTCTTGGTACAGAAAATCAAGTAAAACTTTTGAATTTCAACTTACCAAATTTTAAATGTTTTAATTAATAAAATACAGTCGACCCCCTATAACACTATTGATAATTCAGTTTTATATGAGTTCTATGTTGTACGAGTCACTTAGATTTTACAAATAGGTGAGCCGTTCACAGCCCGGCACACGTATTTGTAAAATCTAACTGACTCGTACAATATGGAATTCATATAAAATGGAAAAATTAACAGTGTTATAGGGGGATCGACTGGTATACAATTAAAAAATAGAACTTTCATTAATTAACTGGAGTGTAATTTTCATCTTTTAGTCAATAATGCCAATTTTAACATGTGGTTTTCAACCAGTCCATACTGACAAATTTTTTACACCTTCGAGATGGAAGAAAGGAATTTACTTGCAAAGGCTAAGTATGTAACTTCAATTAAAGAAATTAAAAACGATGGAGGAAGTACAGTTACAGCTATTTGCTTACTCTAAATGAAAATGAATGAGAAATCATTATACGGTATTGTATTAAGACATTTTTTACATTTAAATTGCTAATTTGCATTTTTTTAATAATTTTAAATGTCTGCATAACCTCTCTGCAATAAACAAACAGGATGATTTGGGTGACAACAAAATTGTATATCGCTACTTTTATTAAGCTATATACTGTTGAATTTTTCTTTAATAAAAATATTTCATACATGTTTTGCGAATTATTTTTAATACAAATTAATTTTCAGTTATCAGCAGATAGAAAAATAGTTATAGCAACGTGTAAGTGCAAGGGAGGTATCTACAGTGTAATCATGTAGCAGCAACGATTTTTGCATTAAATAATTATAAAAACGAAAGTGTTACCAGTGAAAAACAACAATGGGGAATTTTACAACATAAGATACACACATCAGATGGATGTCGCCTTAGTAATTGTGTAAAAGGATAAAAATACCAGCATCGTTATCTTCAAATTCACCAACATTTTTATTTATATAAAAAGAGTAAAACATATTAACTGTGCTCTTTATTCAATGTTGAGAGCTGAAATTGATGAAGATGCACAATGTCAAGTACTGCTATCCGATTTAACCAACACAGTTCATAAACAATGTGAGGAATTATATTTTAAAGCTTTAATTTTTTTTAGTTTTATCATTTCATAATGATAATGTGATTATCACACTTTCAAAATTTACTCAAATAGCCTATCTCACAAGAAAACAAAGCGGATGTCCAGACTGGTTCATTTACAAACGATACAGATTAAGCAACTCTATGGCTCATTCTATATAAACAAAATCTAAAAGCAATTTTGAAAAATTGGATTTTAGATTTTTAAATAATACATTCGAGGAAACAATTGCAACTGATTATGGAATTAAATTGGAAAAAATTGCAAAAACATAAATTTTCGCTTAAAAAAATATTAGAATAATTGATGCAGTAGTTATCATTTGTAATGAAGCTTCCTGGATTTGTGCAAGTCCTGATGGTATATTCAAAAATGGAGATAAAATAAACTTACTCGAAATTAAATGCCCTTACACGTGTAAAGATTTTTAAAAGTTTTGTCGATTTCAAGACAAATAAGGTATTCGTAAAATATTTAGAGTTTAAAAATTTTAAACTTTATCTAAAAGAAAATAGCATTTATTATACACAAAATCCAATTAGCCTTACCTTATATATAACAAATATTCAATTTTTCTTATTTATTTATCTATAGTAATGAACGAATTGTAATTCTTAAAGTGGAAAAAGATGAGACATTCATTTGTTCACTATTAAAGAAGATGCAAATGTTCTACTTTTTGTTATTATTTACCTGCAATTGTAAATAGTATTTAAGAAAATAGTTTTAGTGTTTTCACAATAAAAAAAAAAATGCACTCATTTATAATTTGAGGCTGTATTGAAATCCTTATGGGGCATTTTCAATTAAATATTTTATAGTATAAGCAGATTTATAATAGGAATAAAACTGAATTTGAAGTTGAACTGATGATGGTTTTTCAGTTTTAATTTCTGCACAGTCAATGATTATTTTTGTTTCGAGATAATTTTCTCTAAATGATTGAAGTAATGTAATCTTAACAGATAATTTACAAACACAGAACAATTTACATTTGATTTTTTCATTCTTAATATTATAACTCAGATACAAATTAAAAAACAATAAGCGATTTACTGCTGTAGGTACGGTTTTCGAAATGTCAGATACAATGCACATGCATTCTTTAGCTAANAGATAATTTACAAACACAGAACAATTTACATTTGATTTTTTCATTCTTAATATTATAACTCAGATACAAATTAAAAAACAATAAGCGATTTACTGCTGTAGGTACGGTTTTCGAAATGTCAGATACAATGCACATGCATTCTTTAGCTAACTCCTGTGTTATGTAAATATTTTCCACCAGGGCGGCGCGCGAGTAACTTGTACTCGGACTCTGTTATTATTTGAAATTCTATTCTGTCATAGTTAACAAACATTTAAAAATATATGTGGTATCTTTTGTACTACCTAATAATACTCTAAAGTCTAAACATCTAATAATATACGGACACGCGATCAATGATTTATATCTGTAACGGTATGCCTAAAATGGACACTAGGGGCGCCCCTAGCTATTATTTAAATTAACAACAAATTATTTTAATTTGTAATAGGAATTTATTTTTGATATAAATTTATTTATTATTTATATCACATAATGACACCGCTGCTGCAAGAACGCCTACTATGGAGCGGCCCGGGCCACTAGTAAGACAGATTCCGGTTCCGCCCTGCAGGCCCTTTTTGTAGCTGGGCCGCTCTCCGGGCTTTGAGCCGCTCTCTGGATCCCCTTTGTGATTTTCGCTTTATCGGAGGTTCTTCCAATGGGACAGTGGGCCCCGGGCCCACTGTCCCATTGGAAGAACCTCCTCGACCCACAAAAAACACCAAAATTAGAAATAATATAAATATGAACGATGCACCGGACTATGTTCTTGTCCCTGGCACGCGCGTCGTTTCAATTTTGTTACACACATACACACACACTTCTTGATCTTCGCAACCAATTTTTCTGGTCCACAACAATGTAATCCCTTTCCAACCCCCTAATTTAATTTTCAATAATGCAAACGACAGTGTATTTCGTAACAAAGATAAGAATTAATTAAAAATCTACTAATGTGAGGAAGATAATAAGGACTTAACACAAAAGTTTCCTCTAAGCTGCGGGGCCGCGCACTGCTCAAATTATTGCGGGCACTGATATGAACTGGTTATTATTAGATAATTATTAGATTAGATTATTAAATAGATTATTAAATTGAGCACTACAAACACCTAAGATGCCAACGAGAAAATTAAACACGAAGTGCGAATGTGTTCGCCCCGTGTTAAACGGATATCATCAGGCAAGCAAACTGCTGAGAAAAACACCGGGGGTTGCCGACCCGTGTGAAGGTGTGGGGGTGTTGACGTAAAAAGAGGGAAGGGGGTTAATTAATAGTTGATGAAAGTACAGACATTTCTGTTTAAAAAATGATAATAATATACTTTAAATTTAAACCAGAAAATGTGACATTTTATAAAACAGTGTTTTGAGGTATTCTAAAATTAAGATTATGTGACAGTGTTTCTATAACTGAAGAAATAAAAAAAAATTTATGTTAAGAATAATATTGATATGCAAAAAATGATGATGTTTACGTCAGATGGGGCAAGTGTTATGCTTGGGGTAAAAAATAGTGCAGCTGCAATTCTTTGACGGGGCATAAAACGTTTAACTCAGCAGCATTGTGTAGCACAAAGAGAAGATCTAGGAATAGATGATGCATGTCGAAAGGTCTCAATAATGTAGGACATTGAAAAATTGCTTCGAATCGTATATACAATGTTCAGTCGATCACCCGTAAAAAAAAAAACAGAAATTAGAAGATGATGTTATCTCCTTTAAGCCACTGAATGAGATGCCTTAGTTATCAAGGCAATTTACCGTGGAATTATGATGTTTTAATTGAATATTGTGAAGAACAAGTAAATAATTTTAATGATCCTATTTGTAACTACCGCATAACGATTTTGACAAATTCACACAGTATCAAGTAGCATTAATAGTTTTTAATAATGTTTTAGATGATCTAGCATCTCTTTGCAAAGATCATTACCGTCCACTTAATTCTCCCACTAATTTTGTATATACGTCTAATTTTTCGCATAATACACACTGCATTTCTAATTTAACTATCGTCTACGCCGAAATATTACAGGCCATTTTTCATTAACATGCTACTATTAAAGAAAATGGAAACTCCATAAAGCTATTGAAAAAGAGTTGAAACGCAAAATGCATGAATAATTCTTTAGTTGTTCGTTTTAGTGAATAATTCTTTAGACTGCTTCGCTTCTCAAATAGTTTTAGGATATTTTATAAAAGTTTTCGTTATGTTAATTTAACTTATATATTGATTGTGGTGATTATTCTTCTATCCTCTTCTTCTTTTAGACTGTGTTTCGGCAATTGAGATTCTACTAACCGCGCATTTTACATGTATTCTGAATATGCAATCTTTCCCTCTCCCGTGTAGCTCGGTAAGGATTATACACTGCCTATTATTTTATCCATTCGGCTATCAAAATTACAAAAAAAAAAAGAAAAAAAAAACATAAACTTAGAAAGACACTTAACACTAAAATAATGAATTACAGTAGAGTTTCTACAGTCCGTCACTCGTTAGCCCGACACATCCAGTAATCCGACATTTCGCACGGCAGCGCACATGAAATTTTCGTGTTATCCTTGGTCGATGCAGGTAACAAGACTGATGTAGGCTACAGTACAGTACAATACGTGTCTGCCGATCGATAGTTGTTTGTTGAAAGTGCGATCGGCAAAACAGTCACAATCGATTACAGAGACTACTGTATTTTACTTTTACATCAATGTTTTTAATGTTTTCCAAAAACCCATTCGATATACCCAGTGCCAGATTAATTAAGTCTCTAGCGGGCCCTAGACAAAATTTAAATAAGTTGCTTCTAAAGAAATCTTAAATAATGTCATTTAAAACTTCTATTAACAACAGAGAATACAAACACAATACATAGTTTATTTTAATTTATTTATGTATATGTTACATTTAAGTAATTTTATTTAAAAATACGCGTAATTAGAAAAAAAAATTGAATTAAAACAATACTTAAGAAATAAATATGAAGTAACAATGAACAAGCAATGAATTGTCTGTTAGAATTCTTTTATTGTGGGAAATTCATCTTCAGGTTTAACTTTTACTACAAGATTTTCTTATTGCGTGTTCCTCGCTTTAAATATTAAAAGTTCGAGATAGGCGATGCCTTCACAACTAAAAGATAAATGTAAATCCAATTTTTGATCATTGCAAGTGCTATTATTAATGTGAAATCTGTTCATTTTCAGATTTCAAGTCATCCAAAAGGAAAGTATCTGTCCATAATTAGAGTATTGCTGATTGATGACTTATGATTTTACAGTAGAGCGTCGATTTTCCGAAAGTCAATCATCCGAAAGAATTCCAGACGACAAATTTAAATTTTCGCCAGTGCTGTGGCGCTTCAATCTTTGGCTATGTCTTGGGCTACTCAAATATTTTACGTTTTTGATACTAAATTAACATCTGAAGTATAACTTTTTGTTTTTATATTTTTCAATATATTTATTTTGTTTGTACAAAATAAAAAAATAATTTTTAACGATACAATAGTCTTCGTTAGGCTTAACATCGACGAAAATTCAACGCGAAGCGACACGCAACGGATAAAAATTTTAACATCGGACACGTTAAACTATTTTTTCGTACATAAATCGGTTATCCGAAATATCAGTTATACGAACAATCCCAGTCCCCAATTGATTCGGAAAATCGACGCTCTTTTATTTCAGGTAGTTCGTTGCTTGGATGATGCATTATTCCAATATGTAATAATAGTTTTAGACAAAGATTCCAAAGCCATTATAAACATTTTTGTTGTGGAAATGCGGCGATTCCAGTTTTTCCTGTAAAGTGGATGCTACCTACACATTACGAGGTTTCTGGACGAACAAAAAACCCACGAAGAAGGGTGAGACCTTGACGATGGTTCCGTGGCTTCAAATGGAATTATTTTCTGTCACTAACTTCACCCGGCAGAAAGAATCAGAAATATTTCTAAAATGTATTTCTTTCCCACATTTATTCTTATGGACCACCAATAACCGAATAGATTTTTTAATACTCTTTCCGCCCTGTGGGCACTAGGAGGGCCTTTTATAGCAGGCCCATTATGGGTTCGGCCAGGCCCACAATGGGGCGGCCGGGTAGTGAGGGACGGGGCCTGACATATCTAAACGGACCACCTCCCGAAAATTTGTTGGGGATTCCTTGATCCGCCCGGATTCGATCCCGGGTTCCCCAGAGCAGTAGGCTGCCACCTTGACCGCTTGGCCATCCGGTCGTCAGCAGAATAGGTAAAACCACTGAACACTGGTATTTGTTGTGGGTTCGCGCCTGTTCAAAGACTGGCCACGTGGAGTTTTTGGTTTTCTTCACATTAGTAACGTTTAAGCAAGTTCCTGTTTTCTATAAAAAACATCTCGAAAAGCATCTCCCCCTCGGCAGGTCGCCCATGTGCCGCGTTGCCTTACACGAATAAAACCAAATTATTTATTCATATTATAGAAATTTTGTTTAAGAATGTTCATTTTTAAAATTGTCAAATCAAATGTTTAGTAAAAAAAAAAAGAGTCAATTCATTTAGGGTATGTATTAGGCATGATACTATGCATCTGAGTCACAACAAGGTCGAAACATCGAAAAAGGATGTTTCGAGTCGTACTTATACGATTAATTACGAAGATCAGGAATGTTTTCAGCTCCATTTTTTCAGCACCTATAACAGCATTCTTTTTAGAATTATATTTTAGTATATAATTTAAAGAGCACCCTCTTAGTGCCCTCGGGGCGTAAAGAGTTTTAAAAAATCCTTAATTAACGAAATATCACTTTTCATAGATTTTTTTTTATTCCTTAATTGTTAACATCTTTTACGGTTTATTATCTTTGTATTATTTATTTAGTTATAATTAATCGCGAGCATGAAGTAGGACACCAAAACATGTATTATTTTTATTACTTTAGTAGAATATTTATTATAATTTTTAAATATTATCATTTTTACATATAACTTGATTTTAGCCTAAAGCGTTTTAATTAATTTATAAATATCTGTTTCCTCATTCAAGGCCAGAAACCTGGATTATTTACTGTGACGTCACTATAATTTTTGAATTATTTCAGCAGGTGGCGTTTATTGTCTTCTTGGTGCACATGTTCAGTCAATTTCGTTAAGCACTTGGTGTTTTGTTGTGCTTGCATGACGTCTCGTTAGCTTTTTCCCTACGTCCTTCCTTATTAAATACATATTCGTTAAAGATATCCAATTACAGAGACGGGTAAGATGTACTCTATTCTATTATTTAATTAGATATTAATCTATTGTGCATTAATGAATGTAAATATAAATATTTAAAAATTAACCTTTGATGTTTGACTTCATCATGGAAACACTTATCTGTAAATGATACAGTATTTAATTCTTTCACAGAGGTTAGAATTAAATAACATCATTATCTTCTTTATCTAAAGATCATTTCAACTGATAAACATCATCATATTATTTTTACTATTTTATTTTTCAGTTTTAATAAGTTTTTTTCTATGAAATAAATAATAGAATGTATTTATTTTCTAATTTATTTTTTAATATTATATTTCATATAATTTCATTTTTATACAATGAGATAAGTTTTAATGCTTTTTATTATTTATTTTTACTCCTAAGAATTGAAAAATTTGAAAGTTTAGGCAGTTTGAATTGATATATATCAGGAAAAAGATTACTTTATTAAAATCAAAATGATGAATTGATTTGATATCGAATTGTAGAAATTAATGCAGAAATCGCATAAATACAAAATAATTATATCGTTTGTCGTTAATTCGTATGTTAAGTGATTTAAATGTAATGCTAAAAATGTTATTTTAATTGTTATAAATGGTAATTATTTACATTACCTACTAAGGAGCATTTCTCTTATTTTATTTTTTTTTAAATAGACATTTCCAAAACACAGAATTCTTTGGGGGCAACCCACAAAAAAATGCTATAAACAAAAAATATTAGGTCTACTTACTGATTCTGCACTGTAAATATCTAAATTTTAATTTAAGAGTTGCCTTTAATGAATATAATTGCCTGCAAATTGAATCAATAACTACAATAATATCTAAATTCACATTTTATTTCACATTAATTATAAAGTAAAAATCTGATGATTAAAAGTGGTTTTATTTAAATTGAAAACTGCAAGAATTTTTACTTTATATTATATAATTGTTTGGAATTAAAATATATAAAATCAATTTTGAATTAGTATTTTACTTTTGTTCTGTTGTACTCGTACCTATTATTTCAAAAAATAAATTAGAAAGTAGAAGGAAACTTAAAAGTATTGTCTATGTATGATCTTTCTTATAGCATACTTGATTAATAATTTTATTTGTAGAAAATGTAATTATATTTGATTCTTTCGCATTTATTCTTTAATTAATAATTCATTTGACTGTGTAGATAAGAATACAGTGATTTTTTTTTTTTTATTTTAAAATATCTGCTATATTTTTTAATTGACACTTTAATATTTTTGCATTGTGATAAAATTCTTAATGTTACATATATTTAACATTAATATGGTGAGTTTTGATTGCTGTCATGCATCAGTGTTAATTAAGATGCATATCATAGATTTAATAACAAATTAATTTGTATGTGAAAAAGAGGAAATACAGTATATAACGTGCTATTACTATAAAATACTGTAATTAGATGTAAAAAAGAAAAACCTGTATTCTTTCCTAAGTTGTGAAAGTTTAGGTGTTTTTGAAATGAATTCAATGACATATATAATTTTATGATAGTGTGATAATACAGTATATGATGAGTGTCTATAATATATGCTTTTAGATTTTATTGTACAGTATTAATCAATTTATTAACAGTTATGTAAATCTTTGATTTTCATTTATCATTTATTAGTCATAGCATCTGTATCTTGTTTGATATTTTTAAGCTTAATTTTATGTTTAAAAAGTTTTGAGAAAAATTACTTTACATCAGATAACTTATATAATATAGGCAAACAACCATTATATTATGGTATAAAATAAAACAAGAGGAAACTTTTAAACCTTGAAATTTTTCTATGAAAATATATTTCATAGACATGTAATTGAATACAAAAAACATTTTAATGACTATTTGTATGCATATCAACAGGAAGTATTTTAAAATTGTAATTCATGAAAAGTAGTTATCCATATTACATATACTGTATATAGTGAAAAGAAATTGTCTGACATTTTATATATGAAATTAGAAAAGTCAAAAGAATTACTATATTTAATAAACTCTTTTCATAATTCTGAGTTCCATCTTAAAATATAAATCAAATTTAATGAAATTAAAATAAATGTAAGTGAAGAAGTTTAAAATAATTTAATAAATAAATATGCAATAGTTAAAATGCATAAAAACTCAATAAAATATACTTAATGCATCTGTTAATCCATAGGGTAAGTATGTTTTCAGTTGTTCTAATGTTTCCAATTCTAACAGGTTGAGTTGGTTGGATCATTTTGTCCACTGGGAAGTCAAGGTGATCTAACCAACTTTGAATCAGGTTTGAAAATTGTCAAAATTTATAAGAATTAAAAATATTGAAATAACTGGAAACTGGCCTCTGAACAGGTGCATAAACTTTAATGATAAAGAGAGTATATATCCAACACCTTGAAGTCAATTTATGGAGTTCAATAATCAGTAAGGATGATTCTGGGATTATGACATTAACAAAAAACAATATATTAGTCATATTTTAACTAATAGATTTTTTATTAGTGTAGTTTTATTAAGTTTATTACCTTTTATAAATCATTATACATTTATTTTCATGATAAATTATTTACCCAAACTCCAGCAAATATCTGTTATTTTGTATGGAGAACAAATGTTTTTAGCTATCTAAGCTACCATTGTCAGGTTATGTTTTGCTTTTCAAAGTTCAAACAACTTCAAAATGCAAAAAAACAAACATAACCTGACAATGGTGGCTCAGACTGCTGAAAACATTTGTTCTCTATATAAACTAACAGATATTTGCTGGAGTTTTGGTACATAATTTATTACTTTATTTATTACTGTTTATTTATTTATCTTTATATTTTTAATTAATTTGTTTATTTTTAAGATTTTTAAAATGTTCCATTTATTAGAAAGTTGTAACATTTCATATGGTTTGAATTTTTGAAATGTGTTTTATGAAAAGTCATAGGGCATTTCTTAAATTTGATTCTGTATAGACCGAAGATGGACTTTTTGATCTTGTTTAAATGTTAGTAATTTAAAAAATTTTGCTGGAGTGTTACAATTGTTTTGTTAATGTATTTTAAAGCTATCCAGTCTGTGATATTAAAAAATATAAAAAAATTAAGAGAGAGAAACATTTCTGAATTGTCCAGTTCTATATCATTTGTATGCTAATACAATAATGCATTAACAAAAAAGATGCGTCAGCATCTCCAGTGACCTTGCGACACAATAAATTTGTCATTTTATTAGTGAAATATGTTTTAAAATGTTAATCATGTATGTTTCATATATTTTATTGCATTTTAACAATAAATATCTGCTTCAATAGAAATTAATTTTTTGTCAGAAACCTTGTACATAAACACAAAAAAAATGTAATAAACTAAAATTTTTTATGATAATAATCAATTACCTTCCCTATTTTTATATTGGCATATCTATATCTTTCGATTTATGGTTGTGATCTGAGGAAGGTTATTAATACAATGAAAAACATTACCTTAATAATTAAAGATTTTTTACACTGCTGTGCAAGTTTTTCTGGCATTTTAGTATGTACACTATATCTGGTTTATAATACCAAACATTTTGTTTGTTTTATATATTTAAATAATTAAAAACCCTGCATGGATTTTACACTCTCTCCCCAAACCTGAGGAACTTGATATATTAACTTGAGGACTGTATATTAACTTGAAAATGTTAGTTAATTGTAAATATTTATTCATAGAGTAAAGCTGAAGTTGTTTTACTTGTATTAAAATACTATATTAACAAAAGTAACCAGTTAAACACTACTTATATAGTGAGTACCACTTATATTAACAATTGTACAGTTTCAAGAAGCTTCAATTAAATATTTTTTTTAGTTAAGATTATTTTCTTAGCTTATTTAATTCAATAGTTCAGGTACTTCTTAATGATTAATTTTTCATTCATAAATTAAAGTATGTATCATTAATTAAAAAGACATTTTTCTATATTGTCTATAAAATGACAAAAATTAAAAGTAATTTTCACATATATATTTTCACATATCTACTATATATATATATATTTGATTTATACATTATATTATATACCAAAATAATATTTAATGAGACAAAAAATAAATGTGAGAGAGAACTTTTGGTAACAAAGTAGCCTAAAAAGAAAGGTCAGTTGTTAAACTTTATTCTGGAATACATGGTGATTGTTCTTCAACAGACTTAGTCTTCAATTTTAAGATATAATTTTTGTTATATCAGCCATATAACATGAATTAATTTTTATTTTTTATAATCTTTTTAATTATATATAAATAAATTTTGCTAAACAGTGTGTATATTATTGTCTTTTGAAGTATTTTTGAGTGTGTGTGCGCTTATATATGTAATTTTCATTTTGTTTTCTGGATTTGACCTAAATATTAATGAAAATGTTATGCTTCATTTCATAATATGTTTTAAGAATAAAAAAAAAAAACTTTTTCAGTTATTACTCCGTTTGAATTATCAGAAGGAAAAAGTTAAGTGAAAAATATTGAGGAATAAAAACTGAGATCAGAATTAAATAAAAATAATTAATTTTAGAATTTTAACTAATTAAATTTCAAAAAATAATTAAAAAAAATTAGAAGTGAAATAATAACATATCNTTTTGAAATTATGGTCATTTGACTGTTTGTACAATGTATCATTGTGGAACCTATGTGCAGCTAAAACATTTGTCTTGTGTTTCTGTCACATCAGCTGAATTCATTTTTTATTGTCTTTCACAGAAATATGACATCATTGTTAATAATTTTCAAGAAAAATTGCTGAGATTATGCTGTTCTTATTTTTCTTAAAACCTGCAATTCTGTAAGGCTGCTGAGTACCAACCGTAACTGCCAGTATACTAAATACTAAAATAATACATAGAATACATAGTTTATTGTCATATTTTACTGGTCAAGTTTAGTTTGAGTGTTCATTACGAATAACAGGTTAATTAGGATTGCACATAGCAGAAAACAGGAAAATAAAATTATGTTGCCAAAGTCCTAGAGTTGATATATTGTGACCTTGCAGGCCACATGTTGCTCAAGACTACTATATTCTAGCCTAAATCTGTTGCTACTGTAGGTCTAGGTATTGATGACTGGAGTATCAATAGCTATTTATTTAGGCTAGAGAGTTTATGCACTTACGTGTCACTGTCAAATTTATTACCATCAAAAGTAAACTGAACAGGAAACTAAATAAGTATAAATTAACTTCAGTAAATTAGTATTCAACATGAAAACTAGTGCTATAACTTAACTATAATTTACTAGCAGACCCCACCACGCGTTGTTGTGGCTCAAAGTGTATAAATGTATAACACTTCCCCCGTGTGGGGGGAAATTTTTCGAAAAATTTCTTTTTAGTGTACATTCTCTTGGTGTGCCCTATTAAAACGGAATCAAAAACACAAAAAACCGCATCTAAAATAGTAGAAATAGAAGCAGAGTTCTTTATGGTAAGCCTTAATCCTGTTCATCTCCCCCCAGTGGGGGGAATTTCGACACGTATATTATATAAAAACACGTGCGTATTCGAATGCAGCGTTGTGTGAAAATTTCAAAGGAATTGGTAGGAACAAACGAACATTACATTTTTATTTATATAGATAGATAGATGATGATCTACTTTAGTCCATCCTCACAGAAAAGCAAACTTAGGGCGTCATACTCGTAGCACCATCTGTTGGACATATAAGCCAACCCTAGACAAAAATCCATTGTAGTTTTATTTAATTAATAAAAAATCTGCAGGTTTGATTAGTGGTAAACATTCCGGGGGTCATAAAGATGCTACAGTTAAAATTTGGTAACGATTGGTTCAGTAGTTTTCACGGTTAGTGGTCACAAACGAAAAATACGTTGTCTCTTTATATAATAGTATAGATTACTAGTTGAAGTAATGTAGGATGATTCAATCAGCGCTTGTTTATCAACTTATGTTTAATGACAAATTGTTTTTTTTGTCTTAGTATTAGCTTTGAAATGCTCAAAAGGTAAAAAGTTCTTATATTCTGGCTCAATCATTTTCATGTATCTTCATATAAATAAATAAAATTTTAAGAAATCACAAGTCTATTCCAAATAAATAAACTCCTTTAATATCCAATTAATATACAGTATTTGTAAAAAATGTGAGTTACTATTTCTAATTAGTAAATAATATAAGGAAAATATATTTTGACAGACTAACTACATTTGTTTTCATACTGTTATAGTTTATTAATATGTACAGACTTGACATTAATTATTTATTTTAATCATTTCTGTCAAACATAATGAAAAATTAAATTTCAAGGTTAGGAAATTATATAGTTTTTTATTACATAACTCATATTTAAAACTTTTCTTTATAACTCTAATTCTTTTCTATGCCTATTCTAAATAATAGAAGAGAGTGGTAAAGATAAAATTATTTTTATGATTGTCTATTTTCAAAAAGTAAAGTTGAAGAATAAAAAAAAAAACAAAAAAATATGTAGAGATTTCTATTTATAATTTTCCTTAAAATCCTTTAACATCTGTTAGGATCCAGGAGCTATCCTGTGGAAGTTTTGTTAAGTAAATTTAAAGTTTTAAGCATTGAATGTGAAACAAGAAGAATATGGGCATGAGCAAAACAGATTTGAAAGAAGAGTTTGATGGAATATACGGTTAGCTTGGAATATTAGAATCAAACATTTTAAAGTGGTTTGTCAGATTTGGAGTGGAAACTTCAGTTTAGGGAGGAAGAGAAAAAGACAGCAACTTCTGATAGGAGTTGTCAACCCGTAGTAGAGTTAATGTAAACACCAAGTGGTGTTAGGGTAAAGAAATTTAAGGCTTGAATAGAACATGAAACTTAAAGTATTTTGAGCGGTCTAAACTGTAGCAGTGACTTTCTATGTGTATTTATGTGTTATTTATGTGAAATTATGGTCATTTGACTGTACAATGTATCATTGTGGAACCTATGTGCAGCTAAAACATTTGTCTTGTGTTTCTGTCACATCAGCTGAATTCATTTTTTATTGTCTTTCACAGAAATATGACATCATTGTTAATAATTTTCAAGAAAAATTGCTGAGATTATGCTGTTCTTATGATATAAGAAAAAAACACAAACATACAATTTTGTTTATTCCAACTTTCCAAAGTTGTTTTACTGAATAGTGTTTAATATGTAAATTTTCTTTATCATATCTTGATCTTAGTTTGTAGAATGTATAAATTAATTTTAAATCACATAGTTATGCCATAATTTTCTAGTAAATTTCCTTAGTAATGCATCAGTTCTACAAAAGTACAGTGTCATTTCGTTTTTAAACATCATATAAACCTATAAATTGTCTTAGTCCTCAAACAAATGATTAATAAATTGTTTTTAATATGTACAAGGTGATCATAATTAAAGTACTCCTATTCAACATTGTCTGAGTGGATATGTAACATTCAAAACTCAACCAAACTTTGCATGTTTAGTTTTCAGATATGTGAGCAAGATTTTCATAGAAATAATGTACAGTAGTTCCAAAACTTACCAACCATTATGGTATTTGTGGCACTGCAAACAGCAAAAAACCTTGACCATAATTTCTTAAGGTGTCATTTACTGCTGATCTTCAGTAATACAAATGATACTTTACATATCATAAACAGTTTTTATATCTAAAAATTATATTATCAATTAATCATGCATAATGAGATGTATACTTTTTTGCCTCTTGCAGCACCACAAGTCCCATTGTGGTGAGTTTTGGAGCTAATTTCTTTTTTCTCTATGCAAATCTCTTCTGCACATTCAAAATTGGAAGCATACAAAATTTGGTTTAGTTTGCATTGCTACATATCCTTCCAAACACTGTTAAATGGTGATATCTTAATTACATTCGTTTTGTATATTTAGAAACTTATCACGTTTCTTAACTAAATTTATCTTATAAAAGAAAAAACTTTTACTTTTATGATCAAAACCTCAAAGATTTTTGTCTGTTTAAAATAAAATTGTCCTTTCCATTATTTCATAGTTTAATATAGTAATAGTAAAATTTTATGTAAAGAAAATAATAATAGCAATTTTTAAATCATTCTATGATTTTAAACATTTATTTAAAATAAATATTTTTGCAGAATAAATACACATGATACATACATAGAAAAAGGGTTCAACTTATATAGTCACTTTTAAACTATAGAACAGACATGGGCAAATGTGGCTGTTGCTGAAAGTGTTAATTTTTGCTTTTTATTATTTTTTTTTGCAATTTTATTTCCATAATTTTGTGAAAATATGTTTATTAAAAAAATTCAATATTTGTTTTATATTATATAATAAAATTGCAGTACAGAACTGTAGTACAGAATAAAAAAGTACAGAACTGCGGCTCCCATGCATTTTGCAAAACCTACATTTCGGCTCCCACTGAACACTTGTTTGCCCACCCCTGCTATAGAATGTATGTGAGTGCTGTTTAACTGAATTTACTTATGATTGCTTTCTTAAGATTAGACATGATTGTCGGCCATATTTGTCCAGATTAATGTACTAATCTCCATGGTTATATATTTATCAGTCTAGAAATGAAAGGTATCTGTTTAATTAGCTCAGCAATAATTTATATTATGTAATATTTCTTGTGAAACTAAACTGACTAATATCTGTATTTTTGAAATTTTATTTGTATAAATTTTGCAAGTTGTTAATAATTGCAAAAAAAAATTAGATCCAAACTATTGATTTTACTGCGAATTTGAGCAGAAGTTGTTATTATTAATTTTAAATAATTCAAAGCAATAGGAAAGACATCAAAGATGTAACTTGCATATTTATCATTACAAGGAAAATATTGAGGAAACAATCAGACTGTTTATCTGATATATATAACTTTAAATTGTCAGTAATGCTATTGTAATCAAAACTTTATCATCACAATTCTTGCTTAGTCAAATTCAATGTATAGAAATGATGTAATTAATTATATATAATTTTAATACATTTATTTATTATAAAAATAATAATAATTCTTTATTTTCTAGAAATAGATTTTAACTAGATCGACAAAAACTTAGATGCAGAACATTGAACTATTTAAAGAATATATATATAGCCTAACTATAACTTTAATGTATGGTAGAAAAACATGTGTACACATGTACAGTACATACAATTAATTTTATAACTGATATATATAATTGAGTTTTTTTTTTATATAGCTAGTGATAATTAATTACAATTTATTGATAGTTCTACAGTATATGTAATATGTAATAATTTCTTTAACTAATTTAAAAAGAATTTTTATAAAGTTGAGAAACTTTATAACATGGTTATTTCAGAAATATCAAATTATTAAATTTGGTATTGAATTATTTTCTTTTGGTTACTAGTACAAAAACATTACAAAAGTATTCAATCTAGATCCATACTAGTCAATGAACCAAGACGATTATTTATTGGCTAGCATTACCAACCCAATGGTTTGAGAAATAGTACATTACCAATCCAATGGTTTGAGAAATTATTATTCCATTCTACTGAAACCATGCATATAGGAAATATGAAAAAAATAAATCAATTCAGAATATTTTTACTTAATTT
Source organism: Centruroides sculpturatus (assembly GCF_000671375.1). Taxonomy (NCBI): domain Eukaryota; kingdom Metazoa; phylum Arthropoda; class Arachnida; order Scorpiones; family Buthidae; genus Centruroides; species Centruroides sculpturatus. Next base: position 47,239 of record NW_019385441.1, on the reverse strand, counting down.
TTCACAAAACAAATAAAAAAGTAGATGATCATTTATACTGGAAAATTTTTTACAGGTTTAAAATGAGTTTGAGTGAAATGATTAAAATTTCCTCATAAATTCATTTGTTAAAAAGTGAATGAATTTTTATTATTTAAAAATTAAATCAAGATAGCTGATTATCTTGACAATTTTGACAAGGATTTGAACAGGGGTTAATTGATAAATAATATAGCATTTCATCAGGTTCAGGGTCAGAAAGATGTGCCTATCACCGTTTAGTAGTCATTAGTGTGTAATATTGTGGAAAGTCTCAGTTCATTGTGTTACGATTGCTGTGCAGTTACATTAAATGTAAACATATTTCCTCATTCCTTACATAGACTTAATTAGTTCTTGAATTTTTAGCATCGGAAAGTTGTATGTAAAAGGAGAACCAATCAATTCAGTGAAGTATTGTGAAATCTTATGAGCACTTTAGAGATGTATTTGCAGAATAAGGCTGAAAGAATTGTCTTTTTCTTGCACTATTTTAATGCAAGACTATAATAAGGAAAAGGAAGACACTTAAAATTTTGAAGTTGCAAGTTATTCCACACCCTCCTTACAGTCCATATCTGGCACCATCAAATTTCTGGTCTTGAAATGTATTAAAAAGTTAGACCCAGCCATAGCAATAACTCAATAATGATCATAAAAAAAACAATTAAATGCTAAAAAAGTTACATTGTACTCAAAATCTATAATTCTCAGAAAAGAAGACACGAATTTCTTATTTAGAATGAGAATTTCTTCCATTTGTGGCTGTTATAAAATTACCTGGGGCATAGAGCATAACTGAGCATAAGTTGTCCTAAAACTGACCCTGTGAAAGGTCAGTACATTTTGTTGGATTCTGAAGTTTAAGATTTCTGTATAGGAAGGGATAAAAGGGAACTGTTTTTAGGAAATTCCCAAGGCATTACTGGAATCCTTCTGCAATCAATTCCCTTTGTTCCATTATTATAAACTTCGCCCCTACGAAAATTATTGCGAAATATATCTGGTTTCTTCTTCATTAAAAGATTGAATGCATCTAAAATAACTTTGATACCTCATGCATTACAAATTTGAGGAAATGTGTTACTATAAATGATGATTATCTTGAATAATGAACATGTATGTTTAAAATAATCGAATTTTACTATTGTTTTAAATGGCTTTTGTTATTTTACTTCTTTCCTTTAAGAAAAATCTGTAAAAAATTTTATATTTGCTTAGTAGCCAATCATTATCCATTTTATTAATATTAATAATTGAAAATAAAATATATTTCATATTTTTTTTTAATGTAAAAGTTAGTTTTACATTTTTTTAAACATTTTACTGTTTTAACTTTGATCTAAAATTTTAATCAAAATTATAATTTATATATTAATTTATTTTATAAATTAATATGAGATGATATTTCTCTATTTAGGAATAAAAATTGAAAGAATGGCCACCCAAATATATAATACATCTCCTGCAAAGGCAGTCAAGCGTCGTTGCTTTGTAGTAGGAGTAGGAATGACGCCATTTGTGAAACCAGATTCCACTTATGATGATTATCCTCAGTTAGTTGCAAAAGCTGTTTCTGATGCTTTGGAAGATGCCAAAATTACTTATCGTGAAATTGAACAAGCTTATGTAGGTTATGTATACGGTGATTCCACGTGCGGCCAGAGAGCTTTGTATGACATCGGAATGACAGGAATTCCCATATGCAATGTGAATAACAATTGTTCAACTGGTTCTACAGCATTATTTTTAGCAAAGCAGATGATAGAAGGAGGATTAAATAATTGTGTCCTAGCAGTCGGTTTTGAAAAAATGGCAAGAGGTGCATTACAGGCACAATATTCTGATCGTGCTAATCCATTAGAGAATCATTTACAAATACTTACTGACATGCATGAACTAACAGCTTCTCCCATAACTGCACAAATGTTTGGAGCAGCTGGTAGAGAGCACATGGAAAAATATGGAACTAAACCTGAACACTTTGCAAGAATTGCTTTAAAAAATCATACTCATGCACAAAATAATCCTTATGCCCAAGCAAAGAAAGAACTAAAACTAGAAGATATTTTGAATTCTCCTCCCCTTTATGAACCTCTGACAAGATTACAATGTTGTCCAGTATCAAATGGTTCTGCTGCTGCTGTATTAGTCTCTGAAGATTTTGTTCTCAAACACAATTTGCAAAAGCAAGCTGTAGAGATTTTAGGCATGGAAATGAGTACTGATCTACCCAGTACTTTTAAGGAAAAGAGTTGTATAAAGATGATTGGATTTGATATGACAAAAAATGCAATTGACACATTATATAAAAAGACAGGAATATCACCAAAAGATGTAAATGTTGTTGAGCTTCACGATTGCTTTTCAACTAATGAATTAATTACTTATGAAGCTCTAGGATTGTGTGATATAGGAAAAGGAGCTGAAATGGTAGAACTGGGCAACAATACATATGGTGGAAAATATGTAGTAAATCCTAGTGGAGGACTTATTGCTAAAGGACATCCATTAGGTGCCACTGGTGTGGCACAATGTGCCGAACTTTGCTGGCAGTTAAGAAACAAAGCTGGAAAAAGGCAAGTACCAAATGCTAAGATAGCTCTTCAGCATAACATTGGATTAGGAGGAGCAGTAGTAGTTGCTCTGTATCGACTTGGTTTTCAAGATAACATTCCTACTATTCCCGAAAGTAAACTCAATGTTACTCCTCAGGAACCAGAATTTAAATCTGATGTATATTTTGAAGGCATCAAACAAGCTACACTAGAAGGAGAACCATTATTTGAAAAAGTAAATGGTACCATAGCTTTTAGAATAACGGGAAAAAATAAAAAAGTTAAAAGGTGGGCAATTACATTCAAAAATGGGAAAATGGATGTTAGCAACGATCTGAACGTAAAAGCCGATTCAGAATTAAGGTTAACCGATGATTTACTGATGGATTTATTTTCGGGAAAAAGAAGTTTCCAGTCTGCTTTTCTGAGCAGACAATTTCAGATAAAAGGCAGTTTAAGTCTATTAATGAAGCTTTTACCTCTAGCTAATTTAATGTCAAAATTATAGATTTAATATAGATGATCATTTCTCTAACCAATTTGTTGCCTTTCTTTCTTTCTTCCCCTCTAGTCATATGCTTTGAAATATAACATTCAAAATTTTGGCTTATTTTAAGTTTATAATTTTGTGACCATATTTAACAGAATAGCAACATTAGCCTACTTTTAAGGATAATTTTTAAAATCAAATTTCGTATATACTATAATGTTATATACATGTTACACTTTATCTTATCATTTTAAAAAGAAATGAGATCATTTACAATTTATAAATATATGATCTAGTCATTAAAATTTATAAACAATTATCATTATCTTAAATTCTTTAATGATTTACTATTATTTCTTTCGAAATTTTGGAGTATAATTATTAAATAATTATTAATAACAAAATATTTACTTTAGAATATATTAAGGATAAAAATAGGAAATTAAAATTTCTTTTTTAATATTTTAGACAGAAATTTACTCAAGAGTTCAATCACATTTTCCTGTTAGGTATTTCTTTCATTTAATTTTCTTAGTATAATATATATTAACAATCTTAGTTCTATATATTCTTTGATACTTAAAGAATTTGTTAAATTTTTATTCATTTTTATAATTTTCAATATTTTATTCTTTATATGAATACCCTATATATATTGTTTTATTCATTATAGTTATCGCTTTATCATTTTCCAAAGTTAAATTACATTTAAATGATAAAAATTGATAACCGCATTTACTTGAGTGAGCTTTAAATTAATTTTAAATATGAATGAATTAAAGCAATGACTAAAACTTTATTCTTTAATTAATTTTAATTAGTTTTTTGCATAAGAAACATGTTAAATTAGTTAATGCAGACTTTCATTTAAAGTAAACTGTCAAAAATCGGAAATGCAAATTACTCTGAAGATATTGTATATTTGATTCGCAGCATAGCTAATGACACTGCACCTTTTGTTAGTACTTCTTTGTACGGAAAATAAAATTACGAATGCAATTAAACTGGAACCCAAACCTTCTCCACGGAAATACGGCACATAATACTGATTGCCCATGTATGGCTAGCTACATCAGCATTATTTCTCGGTTATATTATAAGAAAAAAAAATGTCTACGTACTGTACATAATAAATACACACAAAATATATTTAATCTGACGATTAATGTAAAGAAATAAGTTCTGTTTTGTATTTTCTGTAAAGATAAACTTGTATGTTATAAATAAATAAAAATTTTGAAATATCATATTCCCTCCTTAATTTGCAATATCTAAGTATTGAAATTAAGCCATAATTTGGATTCGGATATTAAGTATAAATAGCATTAATGGTTCGTTAAACTTTTTCTTTTTTTTTTTTCCTCAATTACAATGGAGTTATATTTTAAAAGATTAATCAGTGTCTATTCAGAATGCACACAAATCAAAGTAACACCTTAACATCTCAACAATCCCTTACAGATATTAAGAAATATCAAGAGTCAATATATTTCACATATATTTTTCATGTCACATTTTATATAAATCATTCTAAATTATTACATTAAACAGTCATTAAAATGTCATTTGCAACAAATATTATGGAAAAGAAATGATTTATTTTAAGTAATTTTGGAAATATTTCATTAACATGTTGGTAAATTACTGTTCGCAATTTTTCCTGTTAAATTTTCCTCATTTACTTGCAATTTATTATTAAGATTTTAATATATCTACATTGTTTTTTTTATATGGAATTTCAAAAGTTTTGTAATAAATTTATCTCTTTAATCCATTTGTTTTTTTTATAATGTGATTTAAGTAATCTATTGAAGATATTTCTTCAAGCTCTATTAAGAGAATTTCATAAGAGCCTTCCTTATGAAAGAGCAATGTTCGGAAGGTCATTGAAATGCACTAAACACAAACTCGTCTGATTAAAATGGGTCATAATAAAGAAACTTGTCCTATTTTGAAAGGGAAAACAGTTTAAAAAGTATAATTATAGTCCTAAATTTAAAACATGAATAGGAAAAGTTCAGAGTTTTGATGAAAAGCAGCACTGATATTGAAAGTTAACTGTACAGTTTATATATAGTTACCTAAGAGTTAAACTTTTCCCCATTTTAAAAAATTGCTTTTACCTCCTTTTTTATGTTTGCTTGCACTTCAATTTTCTTTATTTTTATTCATCACAAAATGGTGAATGAACATAAACAATTTTCTGAAAATTGAAGAATTCTGTAAAAACTGGTTTTTAATCAAGTATACATCTGTAAAACATTGAAGTACTTCATATTTTTGTTTATAATGAATGACCTTTTGACATATTTAAATGCGACTTTACATTTTGTTCATATCTTTATTTAAAATATATATATATATATACAACGTGATAGACAGACACACAGCTAATTAAAACACCATTGCGTGTCTTAAGACAAGTTATTACTAAACGTTTTATCTAACTTGTTTTGTAATGTCCTCAGCTCTAATTTCATTCACTTCTAATTAAGAATGGTGTCCTCGAAGATTCGGCCTTCTAAGCCCGATTCCATTGCATTTTAATGTTTTAGGGGGTGGCCCACCTTTACTAGCTTCAAAAAAAAAAAAAAAATGAGCCGTTACAGGCCAAATCTAATTATCTCTCTTAGTATCCTTGGAATAATCGTTATTTTTACATGTGTTTAAAAGTTTCAATGAAATTAAATTTTATCTGTAAATTTAATTTCATTGAAGTGACCCAATTATTTAATTAAAAAATTTATCATGGTATGCATAATAATTTCATGTTTAGATTGGCCGTCAGTCTATGAGATTGTCTTACAGGTGCCCTTTTTAGAAGTACTGACGTCATTGATGAGTTCTTTTACGAAAACCATTCATTGAGCTCTACATGTATCGGAGGTGATGAGATTGGGGATATATATATAAGATATTTAGACGCATTTTTTGGGTTCATTGTTAACTTTTTACGCACTTCACTTGAGACAGGCACATTTGAACACGTGCATTATTAATACTGGCAACGATAATAGGCATTACCAGTTGCATGGTGTTAATGGATGATCCAGGAAATTTAAGATTTGTGTGGAAAAACCCATAAACACGATGCTGAGAAGACTGAATTTAAGATTTTAGCCCGTCTATGGTAAGAAACGGTGATGGAGAAAGTGATCAAGTTTTCAACACGCAAATCTCCTGTTGCTTATCATGCATCAGAGTCGATTTTTCACGCAAATTCTACTTATTAAATTGAAATAAAAACTTATCAATCAAAATCTTCATACACGAGTTCAAATATTTTATGAATTTCCAGTTTTTTAGTAACATAATGGAATTTACTCTTTATCTGCATGGAATCTTTGGAGAGAATATTTTCGATTTGCTCCAAGGACGAATCCAGATTTAGTGCTGAAACTATAAAAACAGTTAACTGTAAAGAGAAACTGTAATATCGAAAAAAAATATGTTTTACGATAAGATCTTATAAGACCAAAATTTATGCAAAGCATGTTCTTGGTACGTACATGTACAGTACTATCACGTACTGTACGTATCAAGGTAGGCATCTTTATCTCGATCTAAAATTTATATATTTTTTTAAAAAAGTTGTATTTGTATTCGAGATTTCTATTTATTAAAATAATCTGTTAATTTTCTTTTTGGATTCTTTTTAAACAACATTCACCTCCCCAATTCAATTTTGGCCTTAAAATCATGCTTATCAAACTAAAAATTAAACTAAATTATTAATTTTGTTAAATTTTTGAATCTAATTGAATATGGATAAAAATTAATAATTATTTTCCGCAATATTCTCTATCTAGTTTCTAGTATGCACGAATAGGAAATACAAGAACTGCAATCGTTTTTCATCTTTGCACGCTTGAGTGAAGCTTGTATATAATAGCGTGACTAAAAAAAAAACAAAAACAATAGACTGAAAAAAATTTCTTTTCTCCAACTAGGTGGAGCATTTTATAGCCTTATCTCTCCATAATAACGTATTTATAAAATTATAGTAATAACTTGTATATATAGAGGAAAAAATATAGTTTTCCTCTCTGCCCTGTGGACATCTTTCAGGCCCATCGTGGGTTCGGCCAGGCTAACTGGCCTGACTGAAACAATGGAAGATATGTTGATGAGCGACGGAGCACGAAATATTCGGGACAACCACCCCCAAAACTTCCTGGTATTTTTTTCCACCGTCAGGTTTCAATCCCGGGTCCTCCAGAACAGTAAGTTGAGGTCTTAACCGCGTTGACTATCCGCCTGTCATCTTATATATTAATGATAAATAATTAATGATCATATCACTCGTTAGTTTAGTGTGGAAAAGAAAATTACGAATATACTTTGAGTGGTAATTTAACCCGAACCAGGACTTTCTTCATAGAAATACGGCACATATTTGTACTGCCCACCATTTCCCGAGTGGATAAAACCATGAATACTTGATGGTCGCTGGTTCTAACACCTAAATCAGTTTCCCATAGAAAGTTCTCCCGAAAGGCACCTCCATGGCAGATCGCCCTTGCCTTTCCCATCATTCCAAACTTAATGCTGGCACTCTCGTGCCACTTTATTTGAATGTGAGTAGAATATATATACAAAACTCATCTATAAATACAAAAGTTTAATTTTTTTAAATATTATATTTCATATAAAAATATATAGGCCTACTTCACATTATAGAAATATTTATTTATTGAATGAAATGGGACATTCAATGAACGTCTCCTGTATTTAAACTACAAAACTAATTCTATGTTTAGATTGTTTTGAATTATGTGCTATATATCACTTGAAATCTCATTCATGACGCATGCTTGTGTAAACTTTACGCTTAACATTTCACGATAGTAAGTTTATGTAATGATAAATAGACCATAATATTCACTCGTGAGTAATTTGAAAGTGAATACGTTCACGTTTTTAGAAAGTTTCTTCACGCATTAAAGCGTAAACTGGTAAACAATTACGAAAATTCACCTAATTTATATAATGCCACAACCGTTGCTCCACCTAATCCGATATTATGTTGCAAAGCTAGTTTGGCATTAGGTACTTGTCTATCCCCTGCTTTATTTCTTAGGTGTAAACAGAGTTCGGTACATTGAGCCAAACCTGTAGCGCCTAAAGGATGCCCCTTTGCAATTAACCCACCGCTAGGATTCACTACATATTTTCCTCCGTAAGTATTATCACCAGATTCTACCATTGTAGAACCCTTTCCGACGTCACATAATCCAAGTGCTTCGTACGTGATTAATTCGTTAGTCGAAAAGCAATCGTGCAATTCGACTACGTCGACATCCTTTGGAGAAATACCCGTTTTGCGGTATAATTTTTCCGCAGCTTTTTTTGTCATGTCGAATCCCACCATTTTGATACAGCTGTTTTCTTCGAATGTACTCGGAAAATCGGTTCCCATTTCCATACCTAAAATTTCCACGGCTTGTTTTTCTAATCTGTGCTCCCGAACGAATTCTTCTGATGCCAATATTGTTCCTGCTGCTCCATCCGAAACCGGGCAGCACTGAAGCCTAGTTAATGGTTCATAGATGACTGGTGAGTTTAAGATCTCCTCTAAACTATATTCTTGTTGCATTTGGGCATTTTTATTCTTTACCGAATGCTTATGATTCTTCCACGCTATCATTGCGAAATGCTCTTTTTTGGTTCCGAACTTTTCCATATGTTCTCTACCAGCGGCACCGAACATTTGTGCCGCCATTGGTACTTCACTAATGCCATATTTTTCACTCAAAACTAGGCAATGTTTACCTACTGGCATTGCTCTATCTGTAAAAAGAGGGCTTCTTAACGATTCTCTGTGCATTTTCTCGAATCCTATAGCAAGTACACAATCATTCAAACCACCAGCAATTGTACTATAAGCTAAAAATAGGGCCGTGGCACCGGTGGAGCAATTATTATTAACATTACATATAGGTATGCCAGTCATCCCAATATCGTAAAGAGCTCTTTGTCCACTGGTAGATTGCCCAAACACATAGCCTACAAAAGCTTGTTGTATTTGATCATATTTCAGGTTAGCATCGGAAAGAGTACCGACCATGGCATCTTTAACCATTTCTGGATAATCTGAAGTCTCTTCGGGCTTTATAAAAGGTGTCATAGATGCCCCAACAATATAAACTTTGCCACCCTTCCTTTCTTTTGCGAATTCTTTGGCCTAAAAATAAATGCAGAATTGATCATATGATACATCCAATACAACAGAATGAAAGTATAGAGGTAAATTTCTAACAAGAGACGAGGAAAATGTAATGGGAAAAAGTTAAAAATTTTAACTTCCTTAACTATAAATGGAACTTGTTTTTTTTACATATAAAGATTATGATAGTAGTATAATAAGGAGACATAAGAAATGTTTACTTACATTGCATAACTGGTACGACGTAGCAAAATTTCGTTGCCATTTCTGCCTAATAAGTGCATTTGCAAGCTTAAGACCCTTTAAAAACATGTCGAAGTAACGAAATGAAATTTGAATTAGACTTTCCTTCTTTTATTAGAAGGCTAATACATAAATCAAATTCCTAACTTTCCTCTTAATACGTTTATATTTTCCTTCTATTTTTCTTATCAGTTAACAACAAATAAAGTAATTTGATACATCAAAATGAAAATTATCATAAGTTCAGTTACAGAGTTCAGAGTTCAAAGGTCACATTTCTCAATCCTGTAAATAACAGATTGGTTATATGTTCGATAACACGAATTAATGCTACGTAATGTTTGATTTGAAACGACTTTTTTTTTTTTAACTAAAATCTAAGATTTCGTAACATTTTGACATGATTTTTCATTAAAATATCGAAGTAATTCGTGTCGCAAAGTTGCATTCACCTCTTTACGTAACTATTTTAGTTTTGTAATAATTTTAAGATTATTTAAATGATGTAAGAGCAAAATTAAAATGTTATTATTATTATTACAACAAAAATCTATGAAATATTTCTCACGATTATGTAAATAAATTAACTACAAACACACAAAATTAGTGTTGTGAACTTTTGACACATGGATGACACGTTTTCTCTACTAACTCCTCCTGTCGTCGAGAAATGGAAACAAATTAAATAATAATTTTGTAATATCGTCTTCGATTACTAATATATACTCATTAAAATACTTAAAATTTTTAAATATTTCTCAACCGGATATGAAAAAATTTAATTAAATGTGTAAAATATTTTTAAAGATAATGCTGATGTTATACATTTTAAAAAATATTGTTGAACAATACTATGTTGTCGCCATCTAGTGGTGGATAATATAACTGTTTTGAATTTTTAAGCAATGTCATATGAGCGAGTGTCTTTAATAATTAATTAACGTTATGATTTCTTCACGTGTCTAACACCTGAATTACGGAATGTTTCTCATAGAAAGTCCTCTGGCATGCACCGTCTTCTTTGCAGATCGCCCATTACTTATCAGTTCGAATCTGAATTCTCTAATAATGTTTTTACGTATAAAACAATACTCATAAAAGAGCGTAAAGGTTGATGTTATTTTGAATGTGTTTTTATTCTAGCATCCATAAGTTTAGTCACAGCTGCATTCGCATGTGTGAGAGCCGAATTTATTAGAATAAATTGTTAAATATTTTTTTTGTACGAGGAACAGTTTAGAGAAAAAAAAAATAACAAACCGATATTTAAAAAGAACATAAAACCTTTTTCCCACGAACTTAATTCAGTGTTGAGGATGATACATCCAATATGTCACCCGGAATCTACGAAAAGACGAAAGAAAACAACTATAGGACAGAGGCAGTGGAAAAAAACCCAACGATACCCCCTTTTTAAAAAGGAGGGGTCGATGCGTAAGAGTAAGTCTCCGAAGTTTGGTGTGAACTGTGGATTACGTGAATGGATTAGCCGCTACCAGGAACTATTCTAATCACCGCCTAAAGAAATATCAACGTTCGAAAGAACTTTGTGCCGCATAGAGACTCGATGACTAAACGACTATTTGCTAACTTATATCAAGGTATTTATCCTCGCGCGAAATACATGTGAGCTTTCTCTCATTAATACTGGTAATCGGGAGGAAAGTAGATATGTTAACTGAATCGATTGTATATAGCTTAAAGAGAACAATAAACGGGCATTATGTATAGATTATGTAGAGTGTAATTCCTCTGATTCTCTCTTTACGTCTCCATCCCGGAACTAAAAGTCCACATACTCGACTGCTGGCGCGTAAATTCGAACGTAACGGTCTCTGTGTCTACCCAGAAGACACAGCGGTGTCAGTCCTGATAAATTTGTCATTGCCGTCTTCGCCGACGAAATGTCGACCTTTCGGTCCTGTGGTGCCGAAACATAGAGGGGGCCCTTCGGCATTGTCACACATGGTTTATTTTTCAAAATTAATTTTGAAACATAATATACAAAGTTTTAATGGTATAGCATGAAAATGGTATTATGCTGGGCTGCAATTTTTAAATTGCACTTCAATTATGGGACAGGAAAACACCTTTTATTGTTCTCGAAACGGAATGAATTAAACAAAAACACAACAGGGATGTAAATTCAAATAACTTTTATCGCTAAAAGTAATTTGCATGAGGAAAAGTCACCGGTAATAACATCAAATATTTCTTAACTACCAATAACTCACGAGAAACATTTAATTATATTTGCATGTTTGAAGTATCTACATACAATTAACCGAACAAACAACTCATTAGAAATTTAATATTTTTAATTAGCACTTACCAATGGGTGTCTTTATACACAGACCAATAAAGATCACAGAAGACAGTTTTATTCAATCATTACATTACATGTACGTGTGGGAGAAAATTCAATCAGAAATATTTATTTTCGAATCTGCAATGTACACGCTTCAAGAAATTTTATTCCCTTTCATAAAAATTTTAAAAATTTCAGAAAAATATCTCGATAGAGCTAAAACTAAAACATGGTTAGGGACTATTACGATATTCGTGCAAACATATTTCGTGTTATTGGTGTTTATGACATTATCGGAAGAGCTTTCGACCTATTTTCGCATCAATTGGATTCCCTCTCTTTGTGGGATGCCAGAAATGTGGAGGTTGGCGGGGTATAACATTAAGCATCTGATCAATTTTATGTTCATACTTTCTGTTCTGAACGTGACATCATTGAAGAAATACTCCTCAAAATTACACCACGCGATTGAAAATTTTGATGAAAACATAATTTTAACGAAGGAAACATCGAAGCGTATACTACTCTTTCGAAAATTTCTATTCTTTAATTCATCCGGCGCCATTATTAGCATGTATCTGTTAGCAGCAAGTTTGTTTTTCTTATTTAGAAACTATTTCGGCAGTCTGAAATCGGGGTCACGAGAAACATTTTGCGTAATTCATGTTGTTATGGGATTAAACTTACAGATTTTTATCGTTCCGTTTTGCTCTGGTTTGCAATTAATTCTCGTATACAGC
>NW_019385441.1:20120-28691 GCF_000671375.1 Centruroides sculpturatus | reverse complement strand
CTGGCAGGGCAAAAAAATCCTTAGTTAATTAATTTTCATTATAGACAGCTTTATAAAAGTATAAAAGCTCTCATAAAGTATTTTTCTGAGGTCTGTCTTATCAGGTAAATTACTGTACACAGTGTATTCATTAATTTTCATTTTCATGTAGTAAAGGCTCTATGCCTTCATAAAGGACGCACTTTTTCTTTGTTTAAGGGTATTTGAGCAGTTTATTCTCTGTTATATTCTCAAGTAAACAATATATACAAGTACAATACACAGTATTTTCTGAGGAAACACTCGTACTTATTTTTTTAAACCCCATTCCCGATAACCCGGCATTTTCACAAACTCGGCCACCCTTCGGTCCACATTAGGCCGAGTTTTCGAGGTTCTACTGTAACATAGTTCTCATATAAAATGGACTCTGTCAATGGCTTGTTTACTTATCGCTTGCCAACTAGAAGACCAACATATCAAGTTCTCTCTGTCATCGTTAACATCTATAGATTAAATTTCAATAATAGTTTAGAATTATAAACTGATATTTATCAACTTGAAATGAAATGTAATATATTATTCTAGTAAAAATACAAAATAATATTAATATAATACATTTATTTGTAAAATATATTTCCTAATATTACTTCTTCCTGATATCCTGAAACATCAGCTTCTATCGTATAAATGATACATCTCATACCGTTCATAACATCAAATTCAGGAAAAGAAAATATAATTTATTGCAAATATAATTTTGAAAATATGGAATAGTTCTCAAGCAATTTTATTTTTAATTTTTGTCCGGGCAACACGGGACTTACCTGCTAGTTTGTCTATAAAATCAAAACATGTTATTATTATTACTTGGCATTTTACTATTATGGTTGTATTTAAAAAAACATTGTATTTCTAATTCAATATTTCGAATTTTCGAGTTTGGAACGCAAAAACCGCATCTATAATAGTATAATAGTAGCCGAGTTCTATAGGGAAAGCCTTAATCCTCTCCCTCTTTCCCGTGGGGAAAATTTCAAAAAATATTTTCTTAGTGTACATTTTTATGGCGTACCCTAACTGTGTACCAAATTTCAACCCCCAACCCTTTGGGCTTTGCGCTTATTACTATTATTACTATTATTATCAACCCATTTCGATTATAATATAAGCTATTCTGTATAACTAAAAAGATTTTCCGAAGAAGACTTTTCAATAATGAATGGCACTTCGTTGCTAGAAATCCTATCTACCATACCAGATAGTCAGTGCAATTTTTCTTACAATGAATACCCAGAAAAAAAAAATGTAAACAATTTATATTCAGAAATTATGTTCACTTTACAAATTTCATAACAAATAGCGCCACAAATAATTTCATTTATTATTATTTCCTTAAACAATAGTGTCAGAACGTACTACTCCTGCACATTTGGCACCACAGACAACGAAAAGTCAGTTTCCATTGCAAAAGAACACGTGTTTTATGAAATTGTAGATAATACGCTTGCGATACAAATGACTGGCGTCTAATTACAGAACGATTCCGTAGCCGTAGTTCTGGTTTTTACCACGCTATCGTGACGGTTAGATAGCGTATACCTCGTACCGTACGGTGTGCTTGGAATTTTTTGTCGATATTTTAGCTTTAAAACCATACTTTATCATCGATAATTGGTTTCGAAGTATTCCCGCTACGTTGCTAAGAAATCGTTATGGAAAATATTGCGTTGGATGTATTAGAAAATACTTGTTGTTATTGCGATAAGCACTTCTCCTCAATAGGAAATCTTACTAACAAGCGTGTAGGTTTAGAAAATAAGCAAATCCTGGTGGAAGAAAAGTCTATATTCTGTCGCGAGACTTATGATCCGAAGGATTTTCTACTTTCCTTCGATTACGTGAACATTTGAAGAAAGTACTGTACCTGTACAATACATGGATTTGCCTGTGAAATTGAGAAGCTGGAATTCAAAACAATGAAGGGTAAGTAAATTCTGTTCTGAAATTTTAAAAATGCTGTATTTAATTAATATATCTTAAAATAATTGTTTTCGTGAATATTAACAGCTCATTCAGTAGTAATTAAGAATATTATGTACTGTATTTGACAGATTTCTACGAATGGAGAGACACAGATAAGTTGACAACCAACTAAAGTGAACCGCGTCGTACTGTCTAAAATTCATGGAATTAAATCGCGCGGCTCTGGCACACGGGATCGTGACTACGCTCAATTCGGAAATGTACTGTACTGTACTTACAAAAGGAAAACATTCGATAACAGATTGTGCGTATGAAAATGTTGTAAATGTATAATTTTCAATGAATCTTTTTCATAAAGAATACAAGGTCTGTTCAAAAAGTATCGGACCTTTGAACGGCAAAAATAAATTTATTGACTTTGAGGTACAAAACCCTAATCCCCTTCAAAGTAGTTTCCTTGGTAATGTATACACTTCTCCCAGCGTTCCTGCCATTGCTGGAAACACTGCTGGAACGCATTTTTTGGAATGGTTATCAGCCGGTCCGTCGCATTTCGCACGATGTCTTCTCTCGACTAAATTTGGGTTTCTTTTAGCGGCATTTTCAGCTTGAGAAATAGCCAAAGGTTACACGGAGCCATGTGGAGAGAGTATGGAGCGTGACGAACCACAGGAGTATTGTGTTTGGCGACGAAAGCCCGAATCAGATGCGCAGAATGGGCGGATGCGTTATCACGATGGAGCTGCCAAGTTTTGATCGACCACAGATCCGGTCGTTTGCGTCGCACTGTATCGGAAAGACGACAAAGGACCTCCTGGTAGTACTCCTTTGCGATGGTTTGGCCTTTTGGTGCGTACTCACGACACACCACCTCACGAGAGTCGAAAAACTGTCAACATGACCTTTGACATTGCTACGGACCTGCCGCGCTTTTTTTGGCCTCGAGGATCGTCCCCGAAAGCCTGCTGAATCTTGCGAATGGTTTACGCTCGGGTATCGCCAAGGTTTTTGGCAAAATTTGATGTAATATCGCTGCTCACGTTGTTCAGTCATTTTCCAGCTTAGTGGAATCCGACGAGAGCTCACTACATGACCTCACTCATAGGCCGATTGCCAACGACTGACGCTTCCTGCAGGCGGGAAAAAATTCAGGGCTGTGCATGACTGTCCCCTCCACAACTCCACCGAAGGAGGCCTCTCGCGCATCATTGGTTTACGCGAAAAAAAAAGGTCCGATACTTTTTGAACAGACCTTGTACATCTTTCTTATGAATACTGTAGCATTTTTCTTAGCTAACGTTCAAATAAATCATAGCGGATCTGTTAAATCAGGCGACAAAAAGTTCACTAATATTTTACTGACGATGATAATTTGTTGATGGATTTAAACTACAAATTCGAAAGACTTTACTCAAATTACACAAGGTACACTTAACTCTTGGTATTTACTAGGGTTAGGTTTTATAGAATCTCTTGAAAACCAAATAAGGATGCCTATGAAGAAAATTGAGTTTGGTTTTGTGAAACATTTCAAAGATAAATGTTGATTGTGAAATAAAATACAGTAGAGCCTCGATTATCCGACTCAATTGGGGACTGGGGTTGGTCGGATAATTGAAAAGTCGGATAACCGAAAAGTATGAAAAAATCCATTATTAGTGTAGTATATTATTATATCCCATGTAATTAGTATATTAGTATATCGCTATTAACCTACTAAGCCTAACAATTTTTTAAAATAATAATCGTCGCTATTGTATCGTTAAAAATTAGAAAATTAAGCCTNAAAATTATTTATATTAATGATGTCTCCAAAGTTCAATGAAGTTTTCACAGAAAAATAACTTATCAGAAAACGTGGCCACCGTTTGGTGCGTTGCTCCGTGACGAAAACAAGCGTAAGCAACGGCATAGTCAAACGGTGCACACTCGGTAAGTAATCCTATAATTTTTTGTTTATAGCATAGTTTATACGGATTATTCCCAAAAAATTATACGTATTTTGGAAATATTGAGTCGAATTAGTCTAGAATCGGTTAATTTTATAGAAGAAAACCTTTCAAACAGCCTTAGTCCGTAAAATTCACACGTGTCGAGCTGTAATTGGCTCATATATTTAAGGATTCCTACAACGTAAAATTCTTATAAAGTGGAACGTATCTAAGCGTTATAGGAGGGTCTACTGTACACCACAGTCAGAATTAATGCTTGTCCAGCTTTTTGACTTCACGAAGTAGCGACATCTCGTGGTAAAAAAACAGAACTACGGCTACGGAATCGTTCTGTAATTAGACCCCAGTTACAAAAGGCATCTTTGACTGGTGGAAGTCATTTTCATCAACTATGTTGGCCAGTTAAGTTGCCAGAACGTGCATTTTATTTAAAGTTGTTCTATGAAAAACAACGCTGAAGTTCATTACAGTTAAAGACTATTAAATCCAAAATACTTCAGCAGAATAATCACACGGTTCGAAGAAAAGGATATCTGGAATAGCCCGGTCAATTGCACAAACTTAACAGTTCATAATTCGTTAAAGATGTTATCACAGCTGTTGTTAAACAATCTGTTAATAATGTTGTAGTTTCCACAGTCATGTGCAGTATCACGGCAACTTTGTATATTCTTTGTCACACTATTCATTGTTCTGGGCACAAGATTACTGACAATCAGCAGTTGCTTGCTGCTGACACGGAATTCCAGCCGATAATTTCATTTATCTGATTGTCGTGGAAGATCCAATAGAGCACTGAAACACCTTTTCAGTTTAATGAATAGGGTGAACAACCATAACTCATATATTAGGGCCATCGATAACATTTGTGTTTCGCAACAGATTCCCTGCAATCGGATGCAGTTAGGCTAGTTTAAATTCACGACCAGACTTATTCTTAAAACATTTTTCTTAGATGTTATTTTAAACAAGCCTATCATATGCCCTGTGACGGCAAGGATACACAGATATATCGAAAGATGCTCATCAGTTTTGCACAAAAGATCACGTACACGGACGGGTAATCAAGGCACATACGTCTCGTTTGCTCCTTTCCTAGTCCCCAAAGCGTCCCAAAACAACAGAAAATTCCAGACTTCTAGCCTGTCCTGCAAATATAAAAAAAAAAAAAAAAACCTAATGAACGACATTTGTCCATTGAGCCATGCAATTTCGACCTGTAAACACCAGTTTTCTAGTAAAGTAAGAGATTGAAGTCCTTGGAACTTACTTAACAAGAATTTTCTTTGTCATGGAAATTAATGGAATGGCCTGAGTTACTTCTTAATTTATCGAAGAAAATATAGATAGTAACTGCGTTACAGCGGTGCTAACATTCTATAGAACAAAATATTTCAATTTTTGCATTACCAGGTTTATTATCATTTATCACTCTAAAGCAGGAGTGTCCAACCTTTTTGTTCCTTTGGGCCACATTGGAAGAAGTCATGGCGTTTTGGGCCACAAGTATATATAATATATTTGCGACCTAATCCTTAAATATACTTGTATATTTAAGGATTAACATGTCTAGATTATAGTAATAAGTACTATAACTTTATTACAAAAAAGGATATTTTAAAAAATTACTTCTACAGACACTTTCAATTTTTACTTAGAAATAGATAAATTCATTTATTACCTTTATTCTTTTTAACTTGGTTTGACTGTAGTTATTCTGGATTTTATTCAATTACTATGATAACAGTGCTTCACATTCTAATCTTTTATATTGTTTTTGTCTGAAGATTGGTGACTAGCGCAAAAATATTTTTGTTTTTATGTTAAACTCTGGTAAAGTAATTATTTTAATTACACTCCAAAACTGGAATATATTTTGTAAATGAAGACAAATACTCAAAACCAGCAAAAATAACTTAAATTAGTATTTTTACTAATGTTTTCATTTGTTTGTAACAGACATCAGTAAACTTAATATTAAAAAACAGATCGTCACATTAACAGAACTTAAATTTCAAATTTTATATTAAAGTAATAGGTGACTTCTGGAAAGAATGACTTAAATAAAACTTCAGCAGCTTGTTAAAGGCAAAATATAATATTTTCTCATAGAAGCTAGCATTAAGTATTTCATGTATTAGATTACAGTACTCTTCCACATCCAGCCCTTCCCTATCCAGACTGATAAAAGGCAATCAAAAATTTTTGAAAACATTATACTCTACTCTGATTCTTACCTTTCCATACTGAAGTGTATACATTTAATTTTTTTAATTAAAATTGCATCAAAGTTCATAGATGCGCACAATTCCTCAACCACTGCCGATAACGACAAGGCATTGGCACAATATAGCAACTCATCAGTGAACAAAACAAACAACTTTAACAGAATACTTTCAAAATTAATTGTAATTGTCAAAAATAAGTGTCAAAGTCAAAGTAAACACTTTTTATACACACAGCAGGCATAGATGTTAGTCTTATTTAAAAATTATTACTCTCCCATATCCAGATTTTTCTAATATCTGAATTGCTCCTACCTATAGGTTCATATATGGGAGAATCTACTGTATATCAATGTGCTTTTAAATACATATGTAATACATTAATCATATTAGTATACAATAATTCATGAATTCAAAAGATTACTTAACATTTTTGTGTTTACCTAACTATTATGCAATTTATTTTACTTATAAATTAACTTCAATGTGTTGATGACAGAACTCATAAATTTCAATTAATAATTAATTTTAAATTCTATAAAGCTGTATTAGCTGTTAATTTAAATTCTAAAATATATACCTGTTATAAAGATGGCATTTATTTACATTATCTTATGGTACAAATATCTTTGTCATCTATAACACAAGATAGTTTTTTTTTAAAAGAGTGCATACTTATCAGACAAGCATAATTTACATTCATTATGACAAAACTGAAGATTTAAAAAAAAAAATATTAAATTCTTTTAATGAAGGTATTTAAATTAAGCAAGTAATTTGCAAGCTGAAAGATTTGCATAAAAAGAAATCTAATAAAACAGCATCACAGCACATAAAAATATTCCATTTTCATACTATACATGGAAAAAAAAAGTCATTATTATAAAAGTCAAATACAAAAGATATATGCTACAAGACAATGTTTATATAAATAATCTTGAGTGAACTTATTCTAATTACGTTATCCTCTTCTGAAAAATTCATATAAGCTATTATATTGTCATTTTATCTTATCATGTAATATATATATATAACAATTACAAGTTTTTTATATTAAACAGTTTCCATAAGCATTAATGTGATTCTAATAATTAAATATCATTTGGAGAAAAACACACCTTTAATTTTTCTTTATATGTAAACAATGTAGTTTATCAAATGAAGTGGAAAAATCATTCATTTACTAATCAAGAAGTTTTTAAAATTTTTAAAATGATTTCTCTTTATATTAAACGTTTAACAACATAATGGCAATTAACAATGAAATGTAAGTAAGAGAATTTTTGAAATGATAATCGATCATATACACGAAACACAGACTGTATTCCTAATTATAGAATGTCATTGAAAGTTTGAAAGGTAACTTATCAGTTGCACTGCTGACATTGATAATTACTTACAACATAATACAAAGTTATGTTTAACGAATGAGAAAAATGAATATAAGAACGTATGAATCGACATAACAGTTAGTTAAGCCTAATGACGACGGGACTTACCTATCAAATTCAGCTAGAATCGACAATTCTTGCGTTGTTAATGTGTTGTTGGCGTTGTCTTCTAAGTCTGCAATCATCCTTGTAATTCATTACTGTAATGGATGAAGAACAAATAATTTTCCTTTTGTTTATGAACAATTTACACTTGAACTCAATTTCTAAACTTCTCTATCCGACGACGAATGACTCAGTTATCACTGTACAATTTTCACTAACAATTATGTTGTGCTTAACCGACAGACTTCCGCTTCGTAATACTCGGAAATTTTTCTAACCAAACTATAATTTGATGTGTTCAATGCATACAGACATCGTCTGTTTAAAATACTTGTACTTGCGTATATATCGATATAAATGTGTGTGTGTATATATATATATATATAAATTTATTTATTTATTTAATTTTTAGTAATAAAGTTTGATATTTAATAAATTTTTATTTCGTTATTTTAAATTTTTATAAATAAAATTATTTAATATATAATATACTTACGTTTTTATTTGTATCACTTATAAGTAACCTTTAAATTCCAGAAACTGGCAACAGTGTAATTTCATGTAGATGTCTCGTGACATGTGTGTTTTACGTCTCTGTAATGAAAAGAGAATTTCGATATTCGTCTTTAATCAAGATAAAGAGAAATGATAGTTTTGTCTTTCTTTTTGTACGTTCTAAACCTATGGGCTTTGAATCAGTCAGTCTCTTTTGAATTTGGAATTTTTCTTGAATTTTTTGGAATCATTTAATATGAAATAGATACTTTTTTTTTAATTCTTTCCGCCTTGTGCGCAATAAGAGGGCCTCTTTTAGCAAACACTTTATGGGATCGGCCAGGTCCACAATGGGCCGGCTGGTGAGTGATGGATAGGTCACCCCTCCGAAAAATTTCTGGTGGATTTCTTTACTCCAGGTCGGTAGGCTGCCACTTT
>NW_019385441.1:0-16063 GCF_000671375.1 Centruroides sculpturatus | reverse complement strand
CAATTTATTAGGAATCCGATTTCTTACAAGTCGTTCCAATCACAGCCCGACACGTGTCAAGTTTACGGACTACGGCTGATTAAAAGGTTTTCTTCCATAAAATTAATCGATTCTACACTAATCCGACTCAACATTTCTAAAATACGTATATTTTTTCGTAGTTTTATAGGAATCGTAATTATAGGGACCGTAATTATAGGGGGGTCGACTGTAATTTTAAATTAAACAAACAAGTGCCAGGGATACGTTTCTAGAAATGCATATGTAAGCAAATATCATAGTAGCTGCTAGACAAATCTTATGTAGTGTTGTTAACTACACATTAGGCTATACGTACCGCAATACAATGATAAGTGTTTAGTATCTAGACGTAGCTAAACTACGCATCGTTCAACAATTTTTCGTCAGGGTGCATTGTTTTTTACTCAAAATTTGTTAGAAGACGTACTGTACGTGCTATGCACATTACAGATATTGTACAGCCAAAGTTTGCCCTAGCGGCTCAATTCTGAAGTAAAAAAAATTTCCCTAACAATTAAATTAGTACACTGGAGCGGTAGGTATACTAAATTTGGTTAATTAAGGCTTGCTCGATAGTTCTTTCTACAGAACTGTGAATACTAACTCTTTTAATTACGATCACCCTGTACATTAATCCATGTTTGTACGGTACAGTGGCGTGACATTTGATGATAGGGAAACTGTGTTTCTGTAAGAAGCCGACTTCCAGGGGCAATCAGTTAATTCTTTAAATGTATTTTTAATAGATTATTTATCTGACGTAATTAATAAATAAACAAGTTCAATGTAATTACCTCTGTTATTAGATTCAATAGATTCCCTACCGTGTTTCACCGAAAATAAGACACTGTCTTATATTAATTTTTGCTCTGAAAGATGCGCTAGGTCTTTTCAGGGGATGTCTTATTTTTCCATATAGAAGAGTTCACATTTATTATTGAACAAAAAAATTTCCAAGTCGAACTTAGACGAGAGTGACGTATATCCGGTCGTGTCGAACTAAACTTAAATAAAACCGAAGTGAACTTACGAAGTTCCGGTACTGGAGTGGACTTTCCACTCTCGTTTCAACTTAACCTTTTTATAACGTCGACATCGGGCTCGATGACCAATTAGTGCTTACTGAACCGTAGCACTATGCGAATGTGATGTGGCGTGATTTCCGGCCGACCAATTAGCGATCACCAGCCATAACGTTATATAAATCTGTGATTCCCAAGCCATAGTCTTATGCAAATCATGCCGTCTGGCGTGTTGTCTGCTGACCAATCAGTGGCTCTACTTTCAAAAAGCCAACGGCCACTTTCAACCTGCTGTCGATGACCGTTACGAGTAAAAAAAAAAAACTGTGCTAGATCTTACTTTCGAGAGGAGGCCTTATATTTAGCAATTCAGCAAAACCTCTGCAAGGTCATATTTTCAGAGGATGACTTATTTTCGGGGAAACATGGTATGCCAATTCTTGCTTTGATAAAAACATATAACATCTATTTGTTTAGATATAATATATCTATTAACCGTAACTATCTCGTTATAATTTTCAATATTTATTTTATATTATTTACTAATGTTAAATTCTATTCCGCTTTGATTTCCNACTTACAAACATTACCTCTTTATAATATTAGTATAGATAATATGTAGCCAATGCGCCAAATGATATTTCTTACGCGAAACTAAAGACAGGATAGCCAAATTTGGCACAAAGTTGCCAAATCTTGAAAGGAATTCAAGATTTGGCAACTTTGATTTCCAAATTCTGAAAGGAATTTCAAATAAAGCTAGAGTTGGTATTCAAAGGATTATAGATCTGAATTCAGGGAAAGGAGAGAAAGGTAAAAAAATAAAGAAGTGAGAAAGGTTAAATAAACCTTCTGTTATGCAAATATTGATCCTTAATTTTCCAACCTTTCTCAATTCTTTTTATTTTTTGCCATTCTCTTCTTTCTCCGAATTTGGGGCTATAATCCTTTGAGTCACGACTTCAGCTTTATTTGACTTCAGCTTTATTTAGTATTCCTTCCTCATTCACACAATTCAAGTATTTGAAAATATTTCCTTTCTATTAAAAAATAAAATATGTATAAAGGTTTACAGCTGTAAAACTTCTTTTTTGAGGTTTATGCCGTTGAAATAAATAAATAATAATAAAATTTGTCGGTTTTGTTTACACGTTTATTGGGCCGCATTGGAAATTGCCTTGGGCCGCATGCGGCTCGCGGGCCGCGGGTTGGACACCCCTGCTCTAAAGCATAATGTGAATTTTACCTTAAGTATAGACTTCTTCGTTAAATAGAAGAAATTCATCGCTCTGAAACCTTTATCTCCTTTCGATACCTTTAACAGCACCAATGCCTGATAGAATATTGCATTGAATATCAACGAATTATTTTTAAATATCAAATTTAACGAGATTTCTTACCATTCTGTTATCCTTCTCGTCGTTTTCGAAGTAACTATCCATGATGCAGGACGTGAAATTACCAATCTAATTCGCAAAATTAACGAAATAATCAGAATTTTATTAAAATAAATTGAAATTTAAAGCCAGACTTACCGCAGTCGATATCCCAGCTGACCACATCAAGCCAAAAACCGTGCCTATCAACTGAAGTAGAGAAAAAAATTGCACGAAATAATTTTTAGAAAATATGGCTGCTATAGTAACGATGTTTGTTAATGGTACATAAACGAGTATAAGAAAAGCGTGCATGCTTTGGCAGAAGTTGTCGACAATTTTAATGAAATGTGTGATTGCAACGAATTCTTTCGTGAGAGTTTTTATGTGCAAAATGTCTGTCTTCGATCTATTCTTGAAGTCTTTCACAAAATTTTCCATTACAACAATGCAGCTGTATACGAGAATTAATTGCAAACCAGAGCAAAACGGAACGATAAAAATCTGTAAATTTAATCCCATAACAACATGAATTACGCAAAATGTTTCTCGTGACCCCGATTTCAGACTGCCGAAATAGTTTCTAAATAAGAAAAACAAACTTGCTACAAACAGATACATGCTAATAATGGCGCCGGATGAAATAAAGAAGAGAAATTTTCGAAAGAGTAGTATACGCTTCGATGTATCCTTCGTTAAAATTATGTTTTCATCAAAATTTTCAATCGCGTGGTGTAATTTTGAGGAGTATTTCTTCAATGATGTCACGTTCAGAACAGAAAGTACGAACATAAAATTGATCAGATGCTTGATATTATACCCCGCCAACCTCCACATTTCTGGCATCCCACAAAGAGAGGGAATCCAATTGATGCCAAGATAGGTTGAAAGCTCTTCCGATAATGTCATAAACACCAATAACACGAAATATGTTTGCACGAATATCGTAATAGTCCCTAACCATGTTTTAGTTTTAGCTCTATCGAGATATTTTTCTGAAATTTTTAAAGTTTTTATGAAAGGGAATAAAATTTCTTGAAGCGTGTACATTGCAGATTCGAAAATAAATATTTCTGATTGAATTTTCTCCTACCCGTACATGTAATGTAATGATTGAATAAAATTGTCTTCTATGATCTTTATTGGTCTGTGTATAAAGACACCCATTCGTAAGTGCTAATTAAAAATATTAATTTTCTAATGAGTTGTTTGTTCGGTTAATTGTACGTACATACTTCATCAGACATGCAAATATAATTAAATATTTGTCGTAAGTTATTTGTAGTTAAGAAATATTTGATGTTATTACCGGTGATTTTTTCTCAGTGCAAATTATTTTTAGCGATAAAAGTTATTTGAATTTACATCACTGCTATGTTTTTGTTTAATTCATTCCGTTTCGAGAACAATAAAAGGTGTTTTCCTGTCCCATAATTGAGGTGCAATTTGAAAATTTCAGCCCAGCATTGTGACCATGGCAATTGTAACCTGGCCCCTGTTTAAGCGTTAGATATATAAAGAAAACCTTGAATACGACACGTGTCCAGCCCGTTAATCAAACGCGAAGCCATGACTAACATCCTGTGAATGCCACATTACAATTATAATTTGCAAATTTATTATGTATTTTTCATAAAGATCAAATGTCTTAGTTCTATAAGATGTCAGGGATGGTACAGTATCCTAAAACTGCGTGAAACTATTAACATGATCCCATAACTCTAAACCACTAATTAGTCACGATATTTACAGTATTTTATCATGATAACGTGTCTGGTTAAATTCCTGTATTCAATTAACTGAACAAACAATTCTTCGCAAAATATACAAGAATGATTACTTTTGATTAGCATAATTTATGAATGAGTACCTGTAAACACAGATCAATATCAAGCATACATACATACATGTACTTGTGAAAAAAATTCCATCAGCAGAATATTCTAGAACCTATAATGTATACGCATGAAGACATTTCATTCCCTTTCATAAAATTCTTTAAAATTTCAGAAATATATTATGAAAGAACAAAAACTAAAACATGGTTCTGGACTATAACTACAACTGTGCAAATATATTTCTTCTTATGAATGCTGCTCTTTAGCATTTTCGGAAGAGCTTGCAGTCCTTCTCGGTGTTAATAATTAAAATTATAATTTCTCTTCTGTTACAAAGCGTATTTTAGATAGTTTTCGAACGACAATTAGTTTGAATTATAAAATTATCATCAGCACATTATATAAACACTCCAAAANCGCTCTAAACCATAATGTGAATTTTACCTTAAGTATAGACTTCTTCGTTAAATGGAAGAAATTCATCGCTCTGAAACCTTTATCTCCTTTCGATACCTTCAACAGCACTAATGCCTGACAGAATATTGCATTGAATATCAATGAATTATTTTTAAAATATCAAATTTAACGAGATTTCTTACCATTCTGTTGTCCTTCTCGTCGTTTTCGAAGTAACTATCCATGATGCAGGACGTGAAATTACCAATCTAATTCGTAAAATTAACGGAATAATCGGAGAATTTTATTAAAATAAATTGAAATTTAAAGCCAAACTTACCGCAGTCGATATCCCAGCTGACCACATCAAGCCAAAAACCGTGCCTATCAACTGAAGTAGAGAAAAAATTTGCACGAAATAATTTTTAGAAAATATGGCAGCTATAGTAACGATGTTTGTTAATGGTACATAAACGAGTATGACAAAGGCGTGCATGCTTTGGCAGAAGTTGTCGACAATTTTAATGAAATGTGTGATTGCAACGAATTCTTTCGTGAGAGTTTTTATGTGCAAAATGTCTGTCTTCGATCTATTCTTGAAGTCTTTCACAAAATTTTCCATTACAACAATGCAGCTGTATACGAGAATTAATTGCAAACCAGAGCAAAACGGGACGATAAAAATCTGTAAGTTTAATCCCATAACCACATGAATTACGCAAAATGTTTCTCGTGACCCCGACTTCAGACTGCCGAAATAGTTTCTAAATAAGAAAAACAAACTTGCTACATACAGATACATGCTAATAATGGCGCCGGGTGAAATAAAGAATAGAAATTTTCGAAAGAGTAGTATACGCTTCGATGTTTCCTTCGTTAAAATTATGTTTTCATCAAAATTTTCAATCGCGTGGTATAATTTTGAGGAGTATTTCTTCAATGACGTCAGGTTCAGAACAGAAAGTACGAACATAAAATTGATCAGATGCTTAATGTTATACCCCGCCACCCTCCACATTTCTGGCATCCCACAAAGAGAGGGAATCCAATTGATGCCAAGATAGGTCGAAAGTTCTTCCGATAATGTCATAAACACCAATAAGACGAAATATGTTTGCACGAATATCGTAATAGTCCCTAACCAAGTTTTAGTTTTAGCTCTATCGAGATATTTTTCTGAAATTTTTAAAATTTTTATGAAAGGGAATAAAATTTCTTGAAGCGTGTACATTGCAGATTCGAAAATAAATATTTCTGATTGAATTTTCTCCTACCCGTACATGTAATGTAATGACTGAATAAAGCTGTCTTCTGTGATGTTTATTGGTCTGTGTATAAAGACACCCATTGGTAAGTGCTAATTAAAAATATTAAATTTCTAATGAGTTGTTTGTTCGGTTAATTGTATGTAGATACTTCAAACATGCAAATATAATTAAATAATTCTCGTGAGTTATTGGTTGTTAAGAAATATTTGATGTTATTACCGGTGACTTTTCCTCAGTGCAAATTTAGCGATAAAAGTTATTTGAATTTACATCACTGTTGTGTTTTTGTTTAATTCATTCCGTTTCGAAAACAATAAAAGGTGTTTTTCTGTCCCATAATTGAGGGGCAATTTGAAAATTTCAGCCCGGCATTGTGACCATGGCAATTGTAACCTGGCCCCTGTTTAAGCGTTAGATATATAAAGAAAACTTTGAATAGGACACGTGTGCAGGCCGTTAATCAAACGCGAAGCCATGACTAACTTCCTG
The DNA here is from genome assembly GCF_000671375.1 of Centruroides sculpturatus. Classification (NCBI taxonomy): domain Eukaryota; kingdom Metazoa; phylum Arthropoda; class Arachnida; order Scorpiones; family Buthidae; genus Centruroides; species Centruroides sculpturatus. The sequence goes on along the minus strand of NW_019385441.1, from coordinate 9,653 downwards.
TTTTGAGGGGTTTTCTTCTCCTGGTCGTTGGTTGGTCAATTAGAAGGAAAATGTATGACACATTTCAATTATAATTTGCAAATTTATTATGTATTTTTCATAAAGATCAAATGTCTTAGTTCTATAAGGTGTCAGGGATGGTACAGTATCCTAAAACTGCGTGAAACTATTAACAAGATCCCATAACTCTAAACCACTAATTAGTCACGATATTTACAGTATTTTATCATGATAACGTGTCTGGTGAAATTCCTGTATTCAATTAACTGAACAAACAATTCTTCGCAAAATATACAAGAATGATTACTTTTGATTAGCATAATTTATGAATGAGTACCTGTAAACACAGATCAATATCAAGCATACATACATACATGTACTTGTGAAAAAAATTCCATCAGCAGAATATTCTAGAACCTATAATGTATACGCATGAAGACATTTCATTCCCTTTCATAAAGTTCTTTAAAATTTCGGAAATATATTATGAAAGAACAAAAACTAAAACATGGTTCTGGACTATAACTACAACTGTGCAAATATATTTCTTCTTATGAATGCTGCTCTTTAGCATTTTCGGAAGAGCTTGCAATCCTTCTCGGTGTTAATAATTAAAATTATAATTTCTATCCTGTTACAAAGCGTATTTTGAATTATAAAATCATCAACAGCACATTATATAAACACTCCAAAACCTCCTTATTGTTTTGTGGCATACGAGTGTGGCACAGAATAATGTTTTTTGAGAACTCCGCTTTTAGTCGTGTCACTTTCATTCAATTTCCTTTAACGCAACAATAACCGAGAGAGAATTCTTACCCATAAAAATAAATAGACACTGGGGTATTTATTCGAATTATAAGTTCAAACAGAAACTCCCTCATACTGTAACTTTTTAAATAATAGTTTCTTTTTAATGAATTTTATCATAATACAAATATGTAAAGATATTAATCTGAGTTTTCTTATTTCAACTCTGATTTTGATGTTATTAAAATAAATTTAAACTCCAATTTAAAGATTCTTAAACTAACAAAAATGGAGCCCCATTGACTTCAATAAGCCCTAAGCCCCGAATAATCTAAATTCGCCAATAGTCACTCGGCACTAACGGCACAAATACACAGGTAAATCAAGTGGATAAACGAGTTGTTTGGACTGTTAAAAGGGCAATCAGTGTTCATACTGAGATATTTTAAAACAAGTTTTTTTGTCATTTCTTGTGTTAATAATTTACAGCAAATTCATTAACATACGCCATTTTATAATGAAAGTTAGTTGTACAGTACAGTACCCCTTCGATTTACGCTCGTACCCCTAGGGGTACATGTACTCCCAGTTGATAACCACTGCGGTAGAGTCTCGTCTTTAATCCGGCATAAATCGGACCGGCAATGTCGGATTACTGAATTTTACATTCATGTATTGTATGTGCTGTATAGTAAAAACACGCTCGGTTCACATATTTGGGTATCATATAAAGTATGAAACAATTTCATCCACATTGTTCTGCCAGCTTGCAGCAAACAACTAGCGACCTTCATCATACATCAGTCCCTATTACATGCATCGACAAGCGATGACACGAAAATTATGTGCGATGTCGTGCGAGGTGTCGGATTACTGGACGAATCGGTTCATAATATTGTATATTATTTTGTTTAACGACGTAAATACGGTCAAACTCCGTTTATACGTTTATGAAGGAAAATTAAGAAAATATCGAGATACGTGGCCGATCTACCAAGGAGAATGCATCCCGGAAAGACCTTTATATAAAGCTGGCCAAATTAATATTTAATTATTAGAATTTTAAATAAAACAATTTTATGCAATCTTTGTGTTTATTATACAGGAAAACAAAAATTTACCACTCAGCAATAATCACATTACTTGGTTTCTGGAATAATTTTAAATTAAACAAACAAGTGCCAGGGATACGTTTCTAGAAATGCATAAGTAAGCAAATATCATAGTAGGTGCTAGACAAACCTTATATGGTATTGTTTACTACACATATAGGCTATACGTACCGCAATACAATGATAAGTATTTAATATCTAGACGTATCTAAACTATGCACCGTTTCAAAATTTTTTATCAGGGTGCTCAGAATAGTTTGGTTTGTTTATTTGTTTTACGGAAATGTGGCACGCGAGTGATCCTCCGAGTACATTTACAGGAAACTGGCCCGTGTACTGTATATAAGTGTTACGAACGTGAAGAAAACCCGGATAACTCCACGTGGCTAGGGGGAAACCCGTTATAAATTACCGGTGTTCAGTGGTTTTATCCACTCGGCAATTGATGAGCTGTCGCTTGATCGAACGTTACTTGTTTTCAAGAGCTATGCTAGTCCGACATTTAAAGAATTTCGAACTTTTCGCAACCGGTTTTTACTCGAAATTTGTTAGAAGACGTAAGTGCTATGCACATTAAAAATATTGTAGCACCAAATTTTGCCAAAGCGGCTGAACTCTGAAATAAAAATGTTTCCCAAAATATACTGGAGCGGTAGATATACCAAATTTGGTTAAAATTTGCTCAATAGTCCTTTGTTAGCTGTGAACACTAACTCTTTAATTGTGATCACCCTGTACATTAATTCATGTTTGTACAGTATGATTCTTCGCTACTTATAATTGTGTTTTAATTGCAACATAATCTTCTACAGAAAACGCAATTATTTCTTGTCACCTGTTTTCTATACTGCTCAATTCTATAATGTTTTTATTACTGTAATTCTCACGGTGTAAGGTAAGACATGAGCGATTTTCCACGGAAAAGATGCCGCCCGAGAGAGGTTTTTAACGGCAACTTGTCCCTATTTAGCTGTTAGATAGGTGAAAACAACTCCACCTTGGCTCCTGTGAATGAGGCAAACCCACGACCAATGTTCTTGATCTATAGGGCCACTGATGGAAAATTTGGAAATGGGATTCACGATTAGAAGTAACATGTTATAACTATGTTGCTCCTTATTAAGAAATGCTAGAAAAAATCAGAAAGATAAAGAATTCTGGATATCATTTTATTACTCTATCTCCTTATTATTCCATTTATAACATTACTCATCAAAAAATATGGGTTCGCCCACAGAGTTTTCTTTAATGAAATGATAATATGCACTAGTGGCTACGAAAATGTCAGGAGCTTTTTCGTCACCATAAATACCTCCACTCATTACTCCAATAAGGAGTTCAATACCGTGATCATCTGTGTAAATTAATGGAGAACCCGAATCACCCTGAAAAATAATGGAAAAAAGATTAATTAAGTAATTTACGTTATGTTAAATTTAATGAATTAAACAATTCTTACGGGCATAGCACGAATTCCTTGTGTTTTCGTTAGAATCTCTTTACCGGTCAGAGTAATGTTAAAGTAATATTTATATGGTTTCGGATCGATTAATTGAACATCAGCGACAATAAGATTTCTTGCTATTTCTCCAGGATCTAAATTATCCCATTCAGAAAATTATATTATGTAATTTCATCAATTATAAATTTTTTTGTCCATTAAATAACGCACAAATACAATAATATATATATCAATATATTAAAACCTGTCCAAACCGGAACCTGAATAAAAGGGAAACCTCGCATAATTTGGTACCCTGCTATACCGGTTTATACAGGTTTTACTGTATATAACATACCTAAATATAAGCAGTTCTATACGAGTAAATATGTAATGTACTGTACATATAGATGAAATATACTTAATGAAATATTTTATTAAGCATATTTCATACGAATGCATTGTATAATTTTCACATTATTTTATATTAAATAAATTATTTATGAAATATTATGTATACTGACCATGCTTACCAGTGTATAAGAGTGGATAAAACAGTTGCAAATTGATAGTTGATCGCGGGTTCGTATCTCATTAATGAGAATCAATATTTGGTTGGCTATTTTGGTTTCTCATAGTAGCAGAATGGATTCTTGAACCAAACCGTAGGATTAATCGAATAAGGCAATGCAACACTTAAGCAATCTGCCTGGATTAGGGAATGCCTACCGGGAAGAGCTTCTATGAGAAACGACTCTATTTAAGTGCTAGACGNATTGTGCGATTATTTTCATATAATTAAAATTAATACGTATTTATTTTTTAGAAAATACAAGGGAAGCGGCGCATCCACCGCTTCCAATGACGGCACGCCACTGGTACAATATGATTCTTCGCTACTAATAATTGTGTTTTCATTGCAACATAATCTTATACAGAAAACGCAATTATTTCCTGTCACTTGTTTTCTATATTGCTCAATTCTATAATGTTTTTATTACTGTAATTCTCATGGTGTAAGGTAAGACATGAGCGATCTCCCACGAAAAAGATGCCTCTCGAGAGGGGTTTTTACGGGAAACTTGCCCGTCTTTAAATGTTAGACAGGTGAAGACAACTCCACGACCAATGTTCTTGATGTACACGGCCACTGATAAAAAATTTGAGAAAGAGATTCATTATTATGAGGAAGGTGTTAGAACTATATTGCTCCTTATTAAGAAATGCTAGAAAAAATCAAAAAACAAAGAATTCTGGATATTATTTTATGACTCTGTTTTCTTATTATTCCATTTATAAGATTACTCATTTATAAAAATACGGGCTCGCCCACGGAATTATCTTTAATGAAATTATAATATGCACTAGTCGCTACGAAAATGTCAGGAGATTCTTCGTATTCATAAACGCCTCCACTCATTACTCCAATAAGGAGTTGATTACCGCAGTCATCTGTGTAAATTAATGGAGAACCCGAATCACCCTGAAAAATAACGGAGAAAAGATTAATTAAATAATTTACATTATGTTAAATTTAATCAATTAAACAATTCTTACGGGCATTGCATGAATTCCTGGTGTTTTCGTTAGAATCTCTTTACCGGTCAGAGTAATGTTAAAGAAATATTTATATGGTCTCGGATGTATTAATCGTACGTCAGCGACAATAAGATTTATTGCTTTATCTGTAGGATCTAAATTATTACATTCAAAACATTATATTATGTAATTTCATCAATTATAAATTTGTTTGTCCATTAATTAAAACACATACACAAAACCGCGCGCGCTAATATACAAGGTATATCGAAATTTGTGGCGTAGTAAACACTAGTATTGTGTTTTATTCCAAAGACACATGGCAAATTGACTACGCCACAAATATAAAACAGGACACGGTTTCAAAAAGAAAATATATCGAAATATTGAAACCTGTCCAAACCGGAACCTGGATAAAACGGAAACCTCACATCGATCGCGGGTTAGTATCTCATTAACGAGAATCAATATTTGGTTGGCTATTTTGGTTTCTCATAGTAGCAGAATGGCTTCTTAGACCAAACTGTAGGATTAATCGAATAACGCAATGCAACACTTAAGCAATCTGCCTGGATTAGGGAATGCCTACCGGGAAGAGCTTCTATGAGAAACGACTCTATTTAAGTGCTAGACGTGAAGAAAAGCCGGTAAACTTCACTCTGTTAGCCTCTTGTACAGGCGCCAACCCACGACTAACGACCAATGTTCAGTTATTTTCAGTGGCATAGCGTGGGTGTCAGCCGCCCGGGGCGGAGGAAAATTTCGCCGGCCCCTTATTTAGGTATCTCAATTTAAAAGACTAAAATTCAGTTTCGTCGCAGAATAAGTAATGAAAAATTCCGTGCTAGTGTTGCCACCTTTTTAAAATCGCTGACCCGGACGGCAGGTGAGGTTTGTTCGAACAGAAGTTCCAGACGCATGTGTATATCATTTTGCAATGCGAAGAATAATTTGTAGTGAATGCCGGTTCTAAATCAGTTACAATTAGCGACTAGGGAGACTTGTATAGGAGTAACGCAAGTGACCTAGCTCTATTGAGGTGTATATGATTACGAATGAATCGTACAAGCTAAAATAAAAAAAAAGTTCGACAGGTCGCGCGAGATATCCCCGGACGGCGAGTCGGGGGATAAAATATGAAATGATTCAAATTATTACAAGATATTATTTATTGTGAAATTTTGCTGCCCCCTAAAAAGTGCCGCCCGGGGCGGGCTGCCCCTGCCGTCCCCCCACGCTACGCTACGCTACTGGTTATTTCATCCACTGTAAAGATGAATTTAGCTGATTAACTCTAATTGCATTGGATGAAATTAACAAGTATATTTAATTAAATTAATTACACAATTTAATACTAATTTGGATGACTGTAAGAGATTAATTGATAAAACAATATTTACTTACTTGGTCCTATCCATCCCCAACCCGCCATTTTCGCATGCCCATGTACATATGATCTCTGTCTAACTGGTAATGCAATTGGATTAACATCACACAAATCAGAAACAGACTGCTTCAAAATTAAAAGTCCAATATCATTAATATTTGTTCCTTGGAAGTCCGGATGCAAGACTTTTCTATCGAAGTAAACTAATTTTCCATTAAATTTATTAACATCGCATATTCTTCCTTCAAGATCTTCGACGGCGGTTCTAAGTTAAATAATTAAAACAATATTGAAATTAGTAACACGCAACATTTATTTCGAGTAAATTAATCAGTTATTCTAATTGATACACGACCTTCTTGCCACAGGAGATGGACTTTCGTGTTAAATATTAGAAAGAAACCGAATAATATCCTAAAATAAATCGGCAGTAAAATTTGACGTATGCTCAACTTATCGTTCTGGAAGGCACAAGTTCGGATCTATGTCAAAAGTCTTAGCAATTTTTCGTGGAAAATCTGACTGAAAACCAGACTGAAAAAAGTATTGGGTAGATTTCCCAATACTTTTTTCATCTCTGTGATAACCACAGAGATGAAAAAGGTTTGGAAACAGTTTGAAAAAAGTTTGGAAACAGGTACAAGGCTATCGTAGGAGTGTCAGGTACAGTACTTGATGAAATCCGGGACAAAATGAGTTCTTCCCGAAAGATCTGGGATGCTTCTATTTCAGGACATGCAATTGATTTGTATTTTTACAGACGAAATACATTTAAAACAATTTTTCGAAAAGAAAAAGATATTTCGTTGTAGAAACAGTTTACAAAAGAAAGTCCTGCTGTTGATAGGTGGCAATACTTGAAAACTGGGTCATGAACTGTCTGTATGTAGTTCACAGCATGATGTCCGTGATGTTTCAGACGCTCTTTTTGCAAGGGTAGAAATAGAGCACGCTGAAGTGTGATCTCAAATTAAAATTATTACGGTGTTGGGTAATGAAGATCTTAATAAAATTAAAGACGGTATAGAAGCAGCCACATATTACAGTATCCAAATGGATTGTACTCCTCGCAATTCTTACAAGGAACGAACTTCAATAATTATTAGATACGTAAATTTGAATATAAAAATATTTTAGGGCCCCTAAAGTTTCGTGCACCCGGGCCTCTTTATAGAGAATACCGGCCCTGATTGACGGAATAAAATAACGCAACACACGATCCATCTGCCATGGGAGAAGTGCCTCCCGAAGAAGTTTCTACGAAACTGGCCCATATTTAGTTATTACACATGTGAAGAAAACTCGATAAGGCACGAATCCACTCGTCAATTCATAAGTTCCACGTAGACTTACCCATATAACATATGAGCTGCGCCAATTGCCGTTTGTGTTGTAATCATGGAAAATGCACCACGATATCTTGTCAAATGGAAAATAGCCATCTGAAAAGTTTAAGAATTATAATACCAAAATTAATTACAANTAACAATATTAAGCCGAGTTTTCTTATTTCAACTCTGATTTTGCTGTTATTAAAATAAATTTTAAACTCGTTAAAGATTCTTAATGTAACAAAAATGAGGCCCCATTGACTTCAATAAGTCCTAGGCCCCGAATAACCTAAATTCGCCTTTGTGTAACACAGTCACTTTCCGTATTTGTACACAGCACTCGGCACTAACGGCATCAAGTGGATAAACAAGTTGTTTGGACTGTTAAAAGGAAAATCAGTGTTCATACTGGGATATTTTAAAGCAAGTTTTTGTGATTTCTTGTGTTAATAATTTACAGAAAATTCATTAACATACGCCATTTCATAATGAAAGTTAGATTTACCCCTTCGATTTACGCTTGTACCTCTAGGTGTACATGTATCCCCGGTTGAGAACTACTGATTTAGAGTCTCGTCTGTAATCCGGCATAAATCGGACGGCAGTGTCGAATTATTGAATTTTACATACATGTATTGTATGTGCTGTATAGTAAAAACACGCTCGGTTCATATATTTGGGTATCATATAAAGTATGAAACAATTTCATCCACATTGTTTTGCAGACTTGCAGCAAACAACCAGCTACCGGCATCATACATCAATCTCTATTAGATGCATCGACCAGCATTTTTTAAAAAACGAACAATTATTTATTGTGATATTGTCACAATGAATAATTCGTTTCGGGTCCTAGGGCTTATTGAAATCCAATGGGGCCCCATTTTTTGTTAATACAAATAATACTATAAATTATCATTATTATAATATTATTAATATTAACTATTTTTTATTATACGATAAGTGTTTATTGTTAATGGAAAGTTTTAAAAATTTATGATAATAATTCAATTTTTGTGGACCCTTCACATTTGGGAGGCCAGGTTTAAGCCCTATTAGTTCGTATGTATTGCAATAGATCCAATTAATACGTAATTATTAAAATTTTAAATACAACAATTTTATGCAATCTTTGTTTATATTATACGGGAAAACAGAAATTTACCACTCAGCAATAATCACACCACTTGGTTTCTGGAATACAGTCGACCCCCCTATAAGATATAGATACGTTTCAATTTATTAGGAATCCGATTTCTTACAAGTCGTTCCAATCACAGCCCGACACGTGTCAAGTTTACGGACTACGGCTGATTNCCTGGCCTCTTTATACAGAAGACGGCCCTGATTGACGGAATAAGATAACGCAACACATGATCTATTATCTGCCATGGGAGAAGTGTCTCCGGGAGAAGTTTCTACGAAAAATGGCCCTATTTAGTTATTACACATGTGAAAAAAACTCGATAAGGCACGAACCCACATCCCACTCGTCAATTCATAAATTACGCGTAAACTTACCCATTTAACATATGAGCTGCGCCTATTGCCGTTTGTGTAGTAATCATGGAAAATGCACCATGATATCTTGTCAAATGGAAAATAGCCATCTGAAAAGTTTAAGAATTATAATACCAAAATTAATTACAATTAAAGTTTCTATTTAATTAATATTTACGTCTAAACAATTTGCTTAACTTACTATGTACGGAAAATCGCCATTTTTGGCCGCAGTACCTCCAACTATTCTTTTCATAATTGCTGAAAATTTCGATAAATTATTCTCATCTACATATTGGTGTGTAATAAACTGTTTGTAACTTACTTGAATGAGTTCCATTCACAGTGGCAGAGACATTAAAACAGTAGATTAAATACATGAATACAAAAATATTTTTTAGTCTGAAATAAACAATAATTTATAACAAAACACAATAAATATATAATAATGCTCTTAAATTGAATAATTTATTACCTGAAAAAATATTCCATCTTTACAATCGAATAACGCAATGCAACACTTAAGCAATCTGCCTGGATTAGGGAATGCCTACCGGGAAGAGCTTCTATGAGAAACGACTCTATTTAAGTGC
>NW_019385440.1:218514-265612 GCF_000671375.1 Centruroides sculpturatus | reverse complement strand
CCTTCGGAACCTTAACTAAAAATATGTTAAAGCTGCGCTGCCGCAAATATTTCATTTTTCGAAAAGATACAAATCCGTCCATACCACAGATCTCTCTTTCGTAGACGAAATGTTGCGAATACGTCGACTTCATACCGACCAAAACCTCTATTCCTTCGTGGTTTCGATGGCTAATTGGCAGAGCAATCGCATTCACCACACAACTTTTGGAAACCCAGAAATCAGCCATAAACAGAAAAGTTGGTTTCATTCTTGTATTTCGTTTCAACACTTCATACGTCATGGAATTTTCGGCAATTAACGAAGAATATTCAGAAGTTCTTCTCGGTTTAGCGTAAGCAGATATTATTGGTGGAAGAGTCGCGACATTTTTTTGAATTTGATATCTTCTTATGGATTTAACTTCTTTTGTCGAAATGCAAACATTGCTAATCAAGTTCAAAAGCTGTTCTTTTAACCGTGGTTCCAGCATAGAGAATCTAATCAACGGCAGGAACGGTCTTATTATTTCTCCCTTCGAAATGTCGTCGTGTGTTTTTCTCAGTTTACAAAATTTTTGCTCGACCCACTCGAGAAGAGCACGCAACAAATCAGATTCTTCTATTGTGGAAAAGACGGAGCACTTCAACAACTTGTAAATGGTACTTTCTTCACAAAGTTTGAAATCATCTGTGTGGAAATAGTTCTTTTGGAACCAACGGAAACTTCGCCAAGAATGAAACTGCAATTGTTTTGCGTTGTGTCTGCAAGCAAAATCGTGGATGCGACAAATGTTTGTGCAGAAAATCGACTCTGTAAGATAATGGAAACACATTCTTTGCAGTTGGGTAATGAAGTAACGTTTGCCGATGAGGTACATTTCGAATCCATTATCCGCAGAAGTAAAAATAACACCTTCTTTCTCCAAAAACCTAAAAGGAAACATTTACAAATTTAAATATCATAAATAATTGGCATATTTTATAGTATTTTACATTTTTTTGCGTAAAAAACAATGGCGAAAAAAATTGAACAAGAAAACTATTAAGTGTAATGTTTAAAATAGATCCGAAATTTTGAAAAGACCTTTAGTCAATATTTATAAATCCTTCGAAATATCCTCGTAGTTGGTGATGTGAGAGTATGCGAGTTGGACTTCACACCGACCAAAACCTTTATTAATGACGATTGCTAATTGGCAGCAAAATAGCATTTACGACATCGTTTGGTCATCCAATATACTAAGTAATGATTTATTAACTGTTTCGTTATTAAATAATAAATAAATTTTACGAATAATTGCATTATTTCGATTCAATAAATTTGTTTTGTCCACTGCTTTTCGGTTTTTTTTCCAATGCAAACCAATTAAAATAATTGCACCGAACTTTTTTAAAAAAATAATCTTTTCCTTTATACGGGTTAGTCGTATTGTTGCGAGTTAGATTTATACATTACATACTAAGAAACGTCTGTATAATGGATTCGTACAAACCCTGCAAATTCATTCAGCATTTTCAATGTCAGAGGTAATGTCAGAATTAACTTCATTTCATTCGGACACACAATTATGAAGTTTTTCAGCAATCCTCCATTTTGTATCAAGGATGTTCGTGATACGACGACATATTCTCCGTTCTCGTTGAATATAGTCACTTCGTGAAAGTTAAATCGTTGTTCTTTCACGTTTGACATCTTATTTCGCCCCTTGCAATAATACGTGTATTAGTAGAAGCACGTACGAATAATAAAGAATATTCTCCGAATCTCTCAAATTTTAGTCAACGATTTCCTTCCTGGATACTTGACACTCAAAACGAACACTTTTTCAAGTTAAGTTCACCGGAATAGAAACGGTTACGTCAATCATGTGTTAGTTTTTATGCAAATGAGTTCACTAAATAGCTGATACTGAACACTTTTGGAAAATATTAATATATATAAATATTTATTGTGCTAAATTTTGCTAATTATTTGCTTGTTTGATCATGTGAATTTCATAAAACATTTTAATAAATCAGAAAATCTGAGTTAATTAATAGGTTTGTTCCCAGTTTAATCATTGAAAGTCAGCGGATCTGCCAGGTAATGCCAGTTACAATGGTCAGTTCAAAAATTAAAAGTACGAACTCTTTGTCTAAAGTTAAGTCGTAGGAAAAGATGTCGAAAATGTCACCTGGCTATGGTAAGTGGAGATCACCGGGCATATTTTTAATCTGTTATTTATGGATGGTTCTATTCGGTTCGACATCAAAAAATTTTGTCTGTTTTAGAATTGGCTACTAGACGAGACTCTTATAAATTAAATAAATGCGTAACAAACTTCTGATGTAATATCACAAATGATTGTAAGTAAACAAAAGTGTTAGTACTAATCATGTGTTCTATAGAACTTTCAATCAATAATAATTCTATCAACTAAAGATTGATCCAAATATTTTAAGTTTTCTGAGCATCTAGAGTTTACTTTCATACCTAATTTGCTTTATTTGGTTTATAAAACGTATGCCAACAAGTGACTTTATTCGTTTTGAAATTTAATACTGTATATTCATTTAGCAGCTTTTACAGAGTTTTTTTGTATATTTTATGGATACACTAAAATTCGTAACGGGAGATAATAGTAGTCGGATATATCTCCAGTAAGGTCGGAGTTAATGTCGATTTTACTCGTTATTAGCGTTTACAATTATTTTTATAAAACTCATCCGTAATTCTCAAAACTAAGCTTTTGGTCGTGTTATGATAGTTATAAATATAAAAAGTTTTTAAAAATAAAATATGACAAAAGTTTCCAAAACTTATACTTTATTTATAGAGTAAAAGATTTTGAATTTATTTTGATGTATTTTCGAATATATGTCAAAGCTTTCTACAGTAAGAAAAATTTAAGTGGTTTTTTTTTTGTTATTTAAAATTCTTAACATAATGAATAAATTAAAAACATAATTAATGTAAATTTACTTTCTCATTTGGCTCCTACCGCCCTTTGGGTTGTAAGAGGGCTTTTTTAACCATGTCTATCGTGGGTTCGACAGGATGGTGACGACGGGGCCCGAATTTTCCGAGGAAGACCAGTTCCCTGCAAATATTCTTGGAGTGTTCGCCCTATTTCGATTCAGGGTTTTTCAAAACCATAGGTGAACAATTAATTATAAACATATAGTTTAAAAATACGTTCAGTATATCAAATTTATACGAACTATTTAAAAATCGTTTAAGGAGAAACTAAAAGTTTTTAATTAATATAAATAATTTTTATCGCCGTTAAATAAGAAATGTTTTTTTCACAAGAAATGTATAAAATTACAGTACTGTATTAGACTTACGGTACCTAATTCACATACTGTACAAACGATAGTTCGCCTAAACTCTCTGTAGCGTGGCGCAAGAAAGCGGAAAGTAGTTCGGCTGCCCGATGATGTTTTACGTAATTACAGGAGTTTTTTACCGTTTTTTACGGATACCGTCGCAATTTTTTCGCTGTCTTATAGGAATCGTAATTATAGGAACCCGTTTTATAGGGGTCTACTGTACATGTTTCAAAGAAATCATTGCAAAACCGCTTTGGGTTTCATATCAAATAATCACAGATGTTAAAAATATGAAATAATTTTATTTCGAACTGGGGTACAAGGACGGGCACCAGTACAATGCACGTGGTAAGAATGAACTCGAGAGGGAGACAAAAATTAAGTAAGGGACGTGTTGAAGTGTTGCTAGGTTGGCCACAACGCAAAAGATCCTTCGCTCGCGCGTATAGCATGACCTAAGATTTTGAAACAGTGAAAATTGAATGAAAACCTCGTCTTATACGCGGGTTATGAAATACAACTCTGTTCCATAATCATCAATTTTTGATTTGACTTCGAGAATTTATTCCTGCGGGTATACCATAATATATTAGTGTAGCGGGTTCATCGTCATATGGGTCAGCTCGATTGGTGTCAGCATTTCATCTATGCTTTGTTTTGACCTGCTGAGTACGCAAATTGTGATGGAAGTGGCCAGATATGTTAGGTGCCATATACATTGACAGTTTCAATCGCTTACTTCGTTTTCTGCTGCAAATATCGTTGCCTTCTACAGATGTACGACATCAAAATAAAGTTAACAGCTTTTGTAATAAATTACGCAATGCTTTCATATTTTATAATCAGACTTTTTTCCCTTTATGCTATATGTTATAATAAATTTCTTCTGTTTTCTTTGCAATCAACAGAGATAAAAAATTTTACGAATTACGACAAAATTGCAGTTCGATTTACACGTGTGTCCTATTAGAAGAATTAATTAATTTTACAGTAAATATTGCACTAGAACCAATGCACCATACGCTTATATTCTTGCAATGCTGGTAAGATACCTTTTGCTTTTAGAGTAATATTAAATAGAACACTAAGTATCCTATGTTTTTAAATTCAGTTCCAGAAATGTCTAGAATAAAAAGTTGGGAAACTATCGAGCAATACGGATTTATTTACGTGTGGCATCATGCAGAAGCTAAACCTCCTTTGTGGAAACCTCCAGTTATACCAGAAATAGAAAACCGATTAATGCTGTATAGAGGTCGTGCTGAACACATTGTAAATTCCCATATTCAAGTAATTATAACTAACACCGTGCCAAATTAATAAATGTATTATTTATATTATTAAATATGTACTGCAGGAAATTATGGAAAATGCATAAGATTTCGAGCATTCCAAATGTTTACACAAATTTGGTATTACGTCTAGAATTATTCTGCATCCGGAAAATTGGTGGAGATTTTTTCACTTTATAACCGAAATGTCCTACCTTTCAGAAGAAACTTTATACTTTGAAAAATATAAAAGCATTACCACATTAAAATTGTTTGGAATATCTGTAATGCAATCATTAATTGAAGTTAAACAGGTAATAAATAACAAAATATACGTATTTAATTTTACATTACACTGAAGAATGTTTTAAAGAAATTTTACAAATGAATATATGTGTTCGAATTTTGAAGATAATTTTTGATCATTTTTACCAGATTTCCCTAAATAATTCATATATTTTACAAATCGATATTAGTAATGCGTAAATGACAAAAAGTATTCGGCATTGACAAATTATTTCACGATTTTGTACACGTTTTACTCTATACATTACATTCAGAACATATTCAGCTGTTTTTGCAGCCTGTTAAAGCTGCTAAATAAAGTTAAGATATAAGTAATTACTATTAATAATATAATTTTGTTTAAGTATGTACAAAAATTCCGAATTGACATACTAACAATTTTTTTAGAGTATTACATATATTTATATATGAAGGGACTGATGTCTTTATTATAGATAATCAGTGAAACATTTGGTTGAAACACAACCAAAAACAGACATATCTTATTCTTCTCTTAAACTGAGCAACATCTAAAGTTAGTTGTTGAATGAAAATAAAATAGTATATGATAAGTCTGTTGTCGGTTGTATTTAAACACAATATTTAATGATCACTTAAAACACTGTTTATTTCATTTATAAAAACAGGTGAAACCATGATGAAAAAGTAGAGGCCAGTAGGAATATCTAAATGAAGGAAACTTTTAAAAGTTGTGGCATAAAAATAGTGGAAGCATATTTAACGGTAAGACTCAACATGTGAACAAAGTGCACATTACTCAGACTACAACTGAAGAAAATTTTGCATAAAGCATTGTCATTTCGATAATAAATGGGAAAACAAGCATTGTTACAGAAAAAGACTTCTAGCTTTATATTAAGTTCCTACGCTGAGAGTATTAAAACATATTTTAACGTTCAACCCAATTAATAGAATGCAACGACTTTAAAGCGCAAAGTACAGGAAAGCTAGAAGCATTTTTTTAGTGACAATGCTTGATTTCCCGATTAATTTTCATTATGACTTTTTGTCCAAAACTTCCTGTAGTTGTATTCGGTATAATAGGAATTTTAGTCACATGTTCAGTTATACTGTGAAATCAGCTTCCAAAATTTTTATACGACAACTTTTAAAAGTTTTTTTATTTAGATTTTTCTGCTGAGCTCTATTTTTTTTCAATTTGGTTTCACCAGACTTTTATGGGATTCGAAGTATTTTTCAGTCATCAATAACTTGATAACAAAATATTTTTTATAATAACACTATATTTTCATGTCACAGTCACGTGATAGCCTTGACATTTGTCTCAGTGTCACAGAAAATAAATATGAAAAATATAAAACAGAAAAAGCAGGGTTTAAAAGATAATTTTAAAAAATCAAGGAAAATCGAGGATGTCCAGGTTTCTACCGTAGTATTTTACCGTAGTATATATTTAACTTAGTGTCTCAGAAAATAGATATAATCAAAATTTCATAAATGTATATATAAGTATAAGTATATATATTGATAATATAATCTATATATATATATACAGTCGACCCCCCTATAACGTACGTTCTAATAACGACAATTCCTATAACGTAACGAAAAAATTGTACAAACTCTCGTAAAACATACCTCCCATAACGTCGTTTCGCGACAAGATTGATAGAGTCTGGACCAATAGTGGATGAGCAGCCGAACTACTTTCCTCCGACCCTGCGCCACGCTACGGAGCGGCTAAATTGAGTTTGCTATCGTCTGTTTAGTATTATATATAAATTATATATAAATTAGGTACTGTACATATAATTATATATTAATTATATATAAATTAGCTACTGTATATATAATTATATATTAACTTAATTTATTGTAAGTTTATTATAATTATATATATGCTTTCTGCCGCCTGGCAACACGCTACGGAGATTTTAGGCTAGTAAGTTGAGTTTATTATCGTCTGCACAGTATGTAAATTAGGTACCGTAAGTCTAATACAGCACTAATTTTATACATTTCTTGTGAAAGAAACACTTCTTATTCAACGTCCATAAAAATTATTTATATTAATGATGTCTCCAAAGGTCAAGTTATTTTTCTGCGAAAAATTCGTTATCAGAAATCGCGGCCGCCGTTTCGTGTGCTGTTCCGCGACGAAGACAAGCTTTGAACAACGGGCGTAGTCGAACGGTACACACTCGGTAAGTAATCCTATAATTTTTTGTTTATAGCATAGTTTATACGGATTACTCCCAAAAAATTATACGTGTTTTGGAAATGTTGAGTGGAATTAGTCTAGAATCGGTTAATTTTATAGAAGAAAACCTTTCGAACAGCCTTAGTCCGTAAAGTTCCCACCTATCGGGCTGCGATTGGCTCACTCCTACAACGTAATTTTCGGTTAGCGTGGAACGTATCTAAGCGTTATAGGGGGGTCTACTGTATATATATAAATGTTTGTTTGAAGGTTTCTTTGTTTGTTTGTTCGCTATCCATTCTTAGGCTGTTCGACCAATGACTACGAAACTCGGTGTTATGTTTATACACCTCAAACTTAGAAAATGTCATAATTTCACAGAAACTCAATAGATATTTTGGGTTTCTGTAAATCAATCGAGTGTTATTTTAATTTGATTTGTTGATTTACATGTAGTGCTATCTATTGATAATATGATAAAACTAAATATCATTCTTATGAATAGGATATAATTTAAAAATATATATGTTATCTTCATTCGATTATTGTGGCAATGGTATAGTGCGAAATAGATGCGCAATATAATTACTGAAACAGGTAGCATATAGTAGTTGCCTGCATGCAATTGTAAGCGTTATCCTTTGAAAAATCTATAAGAATTTACTTTTCCATTATATAAGGACTCGGATTTTCACATTTCTGAACGGTTCTTGCATAATTCTAATATGCGTCCTCCAGTAGCCAAATACTTAAAACCACCAAACTGCTTCACCCAAATTCTGCTTTACCAGGTAAGATGCAATCCCCGAAAAACTTCTATTAGAAGCTGTAGGGTCCAGCTTCTCATAGAAGTTTTTCGGGGTTGCATCTTACCTGGTAGATCACTGACGTGTCGCGTTGCAGTAATCAAATAAATCTAACTAATTCTAATAAACGATTATTTATTGTGATATCATCACAATGCCTGCATGCAACTTTTCATCACAATGTTCTCAATCTTTCAGTAGTTGTTTTGCCCCTGTACATAATACTTTATCTGTTAGCAATAGAGTCGTGCTAGTCAGCTATGTAACTTCATTCCGAAAAAAATTTTGAAAGATTACAGATGACATCCGTTCTAAAGCTGACATTTCTATATAGTTAATTTGGACGTGCTACCGTGTTTCCCCGAAAATAAGACAGTGTCTTATATTAATTTTTGCTCTAAAAAATGCACTAGGTCTTATTTTCAGGGGGATGTCTTATATTTCCATGAAGACGAATTCACATTTATTGTTGAACAATACGCTAAACNACAGTGTCTTATATTAATTTTTGCTCTAAAAAATGCACTAGGTCTTATTTTCAGGGGGATGTCTTATATTTCCATGAAGACGAATTCACATTTATTGTTAAACAATACGCTAAACATGTTCGAGAGAACACCTTGCGACACATTCAACTTAACCTTTTTATAGTGTCCACATCGAGCTCGATGACCAATTATTGCTTACTGAACCGTAGCACTATGCAAATGTGATGTGGCGTGTTCCCAGCCGACCAATTAGCGATCACCAGCGATAACATTATGCAAATCTGTGATTCCCAAGCCATAGTCTTATGCAAATCATGCCGTGTGGCGTAATTGTCTGCTGACCAATCAGTGGCTGTACTTTCAACCATCTGTCGATGACCGTTACGACTAAAAAAAAACTTCGCTAGGTCTTACTTTCAGGGGGAGGTCTTATATTTCGCAATTCAGCAAAATCTGTGCTAGGTCTTATTTTCTGCGGATGTCTTATTTTCGGGGAAACACGGTACTTCTATCATTTCTACATTTGTTCTCGTCTTTCATGTATCTGACTATTTTCTCGATTGTTAAGGCAGGACAGACATGCAATAGTCGAGGTTAAATATTTGGTCCTTTTTAAATTTGTTTCCTTGTCAGAAGACCATTTGATATTTAGGGATGAGCGGAACAGTTTCTTAGAGATAACATTCTTAAAGGTAGAGAAAAAATTATATCTGAAAAACTTTGGTACTACATTTTTAATTGGTGTCTGCTAGACCCATGAAATTGTGTCATTTCGTACTGTTCGAGTATCGTGATAAACCTGACAATGGTAGGCTAATAAACCAAGCTCTTTATCTGGATTTCGTTTTAATATTAATTATATTATAGTATTTGATTTATATAACTACCGAAGATAATCTCACGTAATTGTATATCACACCGAGTGACAAATTTAATGCCCTCCAATTACAGACGAAAAACAAACCAGCATGGCTGGGATTCAAATACCATGCAGCAGGCCGTTGATGCTGTACGAAATAATGCAATTCCATATGCTATAATTGCAAAAAATTTCAATGAACTGTACCTCGCAATACTTTAATAATCATTTTACCTAACCAGGTTGGGTGAAGTAACCATTTTTGAATAAAAATTTGTAAAAATTAAAAAAATCCATGTTGTGCAAATAAAAATGAAATTCTTTTATCGATTTTACACTACATGTAGTTTATGTAGAACTATTTTAATCGTTTTTGCAAATTAGAAAATATGAGCAAAAAAATCATTTTAGATCAGAGTGGCCAATTTACTATGCTCTCCCCTACGTAAAATTATTCGTTACAACGCGAAAATTTTAAACGCATTTACAAACAATTATTTTTTTGTATAAAATAATCGCATGTGTATTATATTTTTATTTTCAGATAGGTCCAGCAATAATACATGTTCGTGTAAAACATTTTTATGGAGATATATTACTTGTATACGGCATCATACCAGAAAGACCATTTCGACAGAGATGTATCCGACATTATTACTGTCCTCCTCGATTTGCAGCCATACTTGATTTTCTTTTTTTCTTAGTTGAATGTTGGATGGTGAGATTGTGTCATTCTGATTATTGAAATTTGAAAATATATAGAAAGTACCGTGTTTCCCCGAAAATAAGACATCCGCAGAAAATAAGACCTAGCACAGGTTTTGCTGAATTGCGAAATATAAGACCTCCCCCTGAAAGTAAGACCTAGCGAAGTTTTTTTAGTCGTAACGGTCATCGACAGATGGTTGAAAGTGACCGTTGGCTTTTTGCAAGTACAGCCACTGATTGGTCAGCAGACAATTACGCCACACGGCATGATTTGCATAAGACTATGGCTTGGGAATCACAGATTTGCATAATGTTATCGCTGGTGATCGCTAATTGGTCGGCTGGGAACACGCCACATCACATTTGCATAGTGCTACGGTTCAGTAAGCACTAATTGGTCATCGAGCTCGATGTGGACACTATAAAAAGGTTAAGTTGAATGTGTCGCATGGTGTTCTCTCGAACCTGTTTAGCGTATTGTTCAACAATAAATGTGAATTCGTCTTCATGGAAATATAAGACATCCCCCTGAAAATAAGACCTAGTGCATTTTTTAGAGCAAAAATTAATATAAGACACTGTCTTATTTTCGGGGAAACACGGTATGTGTATTAATTCTTTGAAATATTTATGTTGATAGTTTGAACGGGACGTTCGCATATGGAATTACAAAATGTATGTTAAGAATCCAGTTTACGTGTCAGAAGACAGGTCAATTGCCAGATATAAAAAATGGTACTCTCAGTTTTACAGCGAAAACAGTCCGAGAATTGAAGAAAATCATCTTAATTGGTGATTGGAACAAATTTTATACTTTATAGAGTTTTCGACGGAAATTACATATATTGGTTAAATTCTGGCCTTTCATAATCATAATTAATTTTGAATTGTAGTTCGTGTTATTTCGTTAAATATTGATGCATTACTTTAACATTAATCCTATAACGTGACTTATTATGTAAAGAATCGGTTTTACTTTTTGTATTTTTATGATTCAATTCTTGTTTGAGCGATAAAATATAAAATGAAAATAAGTGTAACGTTTCCTTCATTGTTGCTTCTGCTGACAATTCTTAAAACTTTTCGTTAATCAATATCAAAAACCATTTGACAGTAAAATGACTAAAGAAGAATATTTCATTACTAATTTAGCTTGAACGTTTAATTGGTATAACATAACACTACTAACCAGCAAAATAAAGATAGAAATTACATTGTTTGATCTAGTAATGAACAGTGACGACAATAAATAAGATCGAATAACTAATGTGCAATCGACCTCAAAACTTTGTCTATTAATGCCTCGTGAAGTTATCGTTATTCCTTTGTTAAGAAACCGACTGTAATAAGTTACATGCTCATTACATACAGTCGCTTAGTTTTATTTCAAAAGAAACTGAACTGTAAATTGATAGAGAATTTATTTTGACACTCAGAAGGCTTTTTAGATATCTTATAATATAATCGACATAGGTTAATAATTATATTATTCATAATAATAACTTTTTCGTCGTCACTACCTGGTCATGTTGGGAGATCCGAGTAATTTTACTGATCCATAGGGCAATGCAGGATGGAGCACAAGCTTCTGGTAAGCACACCCATGCCAGTAAGGGCTACGGAAAGAAATGAACCTAATAGTGATCATATCCACATTGTGCAGAGATATTTAACATGGTAGTAATCAGCTGTAAGTGTGATATCCTCTTTGACATCACCAGGATTAACAAAGTCTGCTTTCCTGCTGTAGGCAGATGCTAATGTTCGAAAATTAGATAATTGTCTCCTTTGGCTACAGGTGGCGATAACTACCAGCGCCAGCCCAACATGCCTACTGCAATGCTCTCAACAGATGTGAGGAACCAACCTAATCTTAATGTATCTGCGCCAATTATCCACAGACTAAAAGGCGACTGTCGGTGAGGTGCCAGACTGGAAGGTTGTGCTTCTTTTTTTGCTCCGTAAACTTTCGTTAATTCTGCCGGAACTCTTAGGTTGTGGATAACGGTTTGGACAACAGGTAGTTTGTCTCAGGATAACAATTAGTTTGATACCTCATTTATGGTCATAGCTTAATTACGGGATGTTAATTAGTTTTTAATTTTTACTTTTCCTTTCGGTCTAGCGGGAGGAAGAATAACTTTTTGGGGGACGACACCAGGGAGTAGTGGGGGATATCTATTAGTTTTGTAATTGGGCAGTCTTCCTTTATTATTCGAGTTATCGGGGTTTTAATTTTTCATTATTAGTTATCATGGAGTTTTTTAAATTTTAGCCGTTATAACGGCCTAACGGTTTTAACGGTCGCTGTAACGGTCGTTCTTTATTTCTAACGGTTTCCTAACGTTACTATTTTCTTGTTTTAGTTAAATTAATATTTTACTCTACTTTCTGCTCTATTATTTTAACTTAATACAGCAAAGTTCCTCAGCACGTTTTTATCGTCGTCCGCAATTTTTAGCAGGAATAATTAATAAATTTTAAATAATTACGTTATTTATACATAGTTCTTTATTGCAATTTCTATCAGAAATTTCTGGTTAGCAAATTGCTTTAAAAAAACAATTTGCTAACCAGAAATTCCTGTGAGATACCTCTACCAAAGTGTGTTTTTCGGATTACAGAGACGGGTTTATATTGTAATATACCATACAGCAAGCCGTTTAGATATATGGTAGAAAGTAACTTAAAAAACTGTTAATGAAAGAATCATTATTTGCTCTTCTAAATGCAATTGTGAGAGTAGCCGGGGTTACGGAGTAGGTAGTACTCGTGTAACACTTAATAGGCACAGATTAACCGAAATCTGTCTCCGAAGGTTCGAATCGAGAGATCCGATCTTATGTCAAGATTCGTTTGACCGGGAGGGCGGTAATATTTAGGAAAAGGGGATTCAAGACTGTGAAGTCTTTATCCCAAATTGTCAGGGTCCCGACACCAGTTAATCAATCTTATTATACGCGGATTAGCAAGCGTATGCGATCTGATTTGGTCACGCAAACAAGAGACATCCCAATTAAAAACGATATAATANTCTTTATCCCAAATTGTCAGGGTCCCGACACCAGTTAATCAATCTTATTATACGCGGATTAGCAAGCGTATGCGATCTGATTTGGTCACGCAAACAAGAGACATCCCAATTAAAAACGATATAATAAATTTAATAAAACAAGGAAATAAACTCATACAAAAATCTGAATGAACGAGAGATAGAACTACTACAACTAATATACAAATCAGGAGATAATTAAACTTATACCCTATTCGCGATCGAGAGAGAGAGAGCTCACAAAATCGTTATAAAACATACGACCTGTTTAGTTATCGTTCGTCTTCATCTCTGTATGTAACTTTGGAGATAAAGTTCATTTACTTCTTCGTATGGGAGATCACTATGTGCACAAAATCCAAGTATCACTTCTATGTGCAGACTCTAGACTTATTTAGCGTAGTGACAGTGGGCCAATGAAGAGCAGGGTCCTTGCCATAATGCGGTTTGCGCGCCAATTTTCGTACATGCGTTAATCAAGCCGAATAGTTTGGTTGAATATTTGGCTATTCGGCCACGCTCCTAGCCGAATATTCTATTCGTTGCAACACTAATATTAATAGTCATTTAACTCAACCAGGTTGGGTGAAGTAACCATTTTTGGATAAAAATTTGTAAAAAATTTAAAAAAAATCCATGTTGTGCTAACAAAAACTGAATTTTNGACATTGTAAAACAGTTGCAATTAGCGTAACGTTATTTGTTACTAATTTTATCAAAAACAATTAATGACCCCTTCCTACATAAAGTAACGACATTACTATTGTCAATAGCGAATTTGCCGATTTTCATAAAAATCGTAATATTAATACATCGCTCTAAATTTCTGTCATTATGTAAAATAGTGTACGCAGATAACGATTATTTTTCGAATAGCTAATTGACAACTATCTCTATCAAGTTTAAAATGATGCACGTATTAATTTAAACAAGTTCCAACATGAATGCGTATGTTATTTCGATATACTTATGTTACAGTCAACACTAAGCGCCCATTCCAGGAGTTAAAGTCACACATCTTGTACAGAAACGTCTCGTAATCTGAATTTTTTCAATAATACGCATCCCTCTGGTCCTTAGATGCCAAATTAACGATCTTTAAATTCCTACTTTTCGAATAATAGAAACTATTTGTAAAGATCTAAAATTAAGTTTTAAGACACATGAAATCCTTGAACGTTACATCAGCAGTAGTTATTTATTTATAAATGAGTCGGCTTAGATAATCGCTATTTTTGGCCAAATATGTGTGAATAAATAGGCCCCTTAATGCCTACAAGAGCGAAAAGTGTTAAAAATTGAGAAGAAACTTTTTAAATGATTAAATACATTAATTTTATTTTAAAAATATTCTTTATTATTTTTTAATTAAATTTTTATCAAACGGAAATGTTTTTAACGATTATTCGAAATAAAATTTGATACTGTAAAATCACCTCAAGTGTAAATTTTCAGATCTTGTTTGTCGAATTTATATAAGTGAAGCAATATATGGATTCTTTTTAAAAGTACAAGTAGACAAAGAAGTAAAAATTATTACTTTCTTCTTCAATGATCCCATCTTTAATCAATTTCTCTTCGAATAACATCCCCTCCGATTGTTCGGGAGTAGCAAAAATTTCTGCTGATCGTAAAGGTGAATTTATATTGTGAAGAAGCCAATGATCGTGAGCAAAAACTGCGCACAGACGACAAGTCGAATTTTTCCCAACGAATATTGGTTCAACCAACTTTACTTTTCCTAGGGAATTGCAGAAAGATTCCAAATGAAGAACACCGCTTTCTACCGAATTTATGTAACCATAGATATGCATTGGTAAGTATTTACTATTAAGTGTAATGGGAAGATCGAGATTAGTGACGAAACAATCTTCCCTCACAAATATCTCGGTGCTGAAATACGTAAATGGCTTTTTGATTTCTTGATTTACACGAGAAGATTCTTTTTTATGTTTATACTCGAATAAAGATGTATAATTTAAAGATTTGCTCTTGCATCTGTCGTTTGAGTTTTTACTCAAATAACTCGGGAAAACTGAAAAATTTTTCGTTTCTTTACAGACGAGGATAAATTTTTCTTCTTCTTCAGTAAACAAATATAGTTTGAATATTTTATTAATTAATTCCTGTTTGCTCATGGCTAAGAATCTGATTTTTTCAATAAATGGTTTCAATTCTTCTCGATATTTTTCTTTCTTGGCGTTTTCATCCATTTGAACAAATGACGTTCCCATCTCTCGTTTGCACTTCTCTTCTATCCAGTTGTAGACAGCCAAAAATATATCCACTTCGCTCATACTTGTGTATAATGGACGAGACACTAACCTGTCTATTGTCGTAGTTTCACAGGATTTGAAGTCTTCTCCCTCGAATATCTCTGTCCAATACGTATCGAAAATTTTCCAGCAACGATGTTGTATCTGAGAGAGATTCATTTTGCACACAAAATCGTAAATTGCGCACACATTTTTCATATTCAACTGATCAATAATGAACTTCTCACACTTTCTGCTTAAAATTTTAATTGAATATTTTCTGCTCAAGTCATACAACTGGAAACTGTTGTCCAAGGATTTTAACTGAGGATCATCTGTACGCAAATAACTGCGAGATAAATAAAAATATATTTTTGAAATCGCAAATATTTTTACTTTTATATTTTAAGATACAATATATTAAGATTATCTCACTTAACAACCCGAGCGACGACTTCTGTGGGGTATGGCAGTTTCAGAATGCTCGATTTTTTTCCACCTTCAATTATAGATTCCAGCTGTTCGTTGCGAATTTTATTAAAAGTGGATAAAGAAATAATTATTTTTCCCCTGTCTGACGATACGAGTTCGATTTTCTCTGAATCCATAATGTGAACAGCTGGAACCAAATAATAGTTTAATAACAATTGATAAGAATAAAATTGCCAATTGTTACAGTTTTATTATGACGACGTGTAAAGCGAAAACAAGATTTTAATAGTAAATTGAAGTCTTGATTAATATGCTTCGTATGAAGTGGTTAATCGGCGATAATCGGCAGATGGAGATGTAGGTAGGTTTGGAGACTGGGGATGAGGAACCGGAGCGGCACTATGCTCTTCGTATGGTTTCCACATTTTTATATGGCAGTTCTTTCTCTACGGACGTCTACCTTCTATGGCAAGTCATTGTTATCGCTGACTGCCTGGAATCTTGTGAAATCGCCCTTTTTATGCGTAAGTTTCTTCCAATAGAAATTTTGGGTTTGTATCAGCTGATGGGACTATTAGTTAATGTGTTAGACGTCCAGATGTTCGTCAAAATTAGAGATAAGCTCTTGTGATAGGAAGTTCGATTATCCTTTTTGACAGAAAAGTGACAAATGTGTCATTTTTGCCGCTAAAATATTAACTAATTGAATATATCTTTAAGTGATTATATAAAATGACTCTACTCTTGGATTTTCACACTAATACCTGTACTTTATTGCAAATAAAATTACATAGTAGTAATATAAATATTAATAATAAAATTCATATTTTAGAACGTGATGAAGTAATAGGTAAATTAGAATGTTCGTAAATTCAAAATTCTATAGGTGAAACCAAGGAAAAGTTAAAAAGTTAGGTTTGCTGTGCATATTGATGCAGTTAAATTAATTTTCAATCAACAGTAAGTAGTGAGTTCAATTTAATTGTAACGGAAACAAGGACACGTTAATGGTAAAACAGTTCCAGAAGTAATAAAACGTAAATTGTATAAACATCTCGAAATCACAAATATTCCAGATGAGTATAGGATCGATGATATTACTGGTCTATAAATGGATAAAAATTGATTACCGTCTTTTTATATAAATAAATAGATACAACTGTAATTTAAAAAATATATATATTTAAGTGTTTTAAATGTTTAAAACTTTAAAAAAACATTACTTACGAGATGATCATTAATGTAATAGGTATCGTTAGTCCAGTGCTTAATAAACTATGATGTATTGCTTTTTGGAAATATGTATATATTACGAGGTCGGGAGACGGTGGTATTTGCTTTACATTATCCTTGGAATCCTTGGAATATCTGTTTTGTGTCGACGATTACAACTTTATATTCCAACAAAGTAATGGGAAGACCGTTTAGCCACTGGTGGGCAAGCGGTCTTCGTACCCCGAACACTGGGAATTCGGTCGTGGGTTCGAGCCTCTCTCGGACAAGCTGGCCACGTACAGAAGTGGATTTTCTCCCTCATTTGTAACGCCTAAATAGGGCCAGTTTCCCTTAAAAAGAAATCCCGGAAGGCTAATCCCCCTAGGCAAATCGCCCAAGCGTTGCATTGCCATAACTTAACAGAATTGTACGTTACTGATTTTTAAGAATTTTCAAGTTTAAATTATCGAATTATATTATCTTTACTATTATTTCTGTAAAAATATTTTAAATTTTAATCAGATACCATAATAAGAACATTTAATTAAACTTTTGAAAACTAATTAAATTTTTTTTTATTATATAACGAAATTCTACAATAACAGTATATTACAAGGAAGGTTTTGTTCTGTCTTTTGTTTATAAAAGAGTACAATAGATAAGTTACTCGGACAGTAATTCGGTTATGGGATATATTCACTACTGTTATAAATATAAGCGCATATTAATAATTTATTCAATGAATTTATAACATTCCAGAAAAAGACCCATCGAAACTAAATGGCGGACAACCTTAAATGTGAAAAAAATACAATACGGCTTAATTAATAGCTTCTAAACTTTATTCTTTTAATTTTACAAATGAATAATATTTTAAACGTCTTTGAAACGAAAATAAATTATATTATTCAACTATTTATAAGACATTTTCTTTAAATAATACCTCTTCTGTATTGGAAATCTTTATCTTTATAGAATTCATTGGTCTCGTCTCGAACTTTCAGTAAAAATGTTTTTTAATTTTAAATTACGAATTTGAATAAATAATACATTTTAATGATTATAATTTACATGTTAAACTAAGGATGCATCTCGAGGACAAGCGACTAACCAAGCCAATGACATTCCTTTATGATAATACAGGGTTAAATAATTTGGCACTAATTATTTAACGTCAGATGAGGTTACCAATTCAAATCAAACATAAACCGATTCTTTTGAAGAACTTTTATACTTTTTCGTTCTAACGTATAACCTAATGTCTTCACTTTTATGTCATTGTTGTCTTGCTCTTTACGTATATTCGTTAATTTTGGGAATCGATAGTAATTGTCCTTCGGGACTTTCCAAGCCACTTGTAAACATTCTTCGTCTCTCATTTTGTCGTCCGGGTGTCCTTCGCCCAGTCGGTCTCCTGTTGATGTCGTATACACAGTCGACCCCCCTATAACACTGTTGATAATTCCGTTTTATATGAATTCCATGTTGTAAAAGTCACTTAGATTTTACAAATACGTGACCTGTTCACAGCTCGGCACACGTATTTGTAAAATCTAAGTGACTCGTACAACATGGAATTCATATAAAACAAAATTATCAACAGTGTTATAGGGGGTCGACTGTAGTTTTCTTTTTATCTGACATTCTAGATCAGGGGTGTCCAACCCGCGTCCGGCGGGCCGCATGCGGCCCAAGGCAACTTCCAATGCGGCCCAATAAACGTGTAAACAAAACCGACAAATGTTTTAATTTTTTTATTATTTATTTATTTCAACGGCATAAACTCAAAAAAAAAAGTTTCACAAAGCCGTTTATTCATATTTTATTTTTGAGTGGAAAGAAAATATTTTCAAATACTTGGAGATGTGTGAATGCGGAAGGATTACTAAATAAAGCTGGAGTTGTGACTCAAAGGATTATAGACCCAAATTTGGGAAAAGGAAGGAAAGATGAGAAAGGACAAAACATGTAGTAATGAGAAACGTTAAATAGATCTTCTGTTAAGCAAATATGGAGCCGTAATTTTTCAACCTTTTTCACTTCTTTATCTTTTGTCCTTTGCCTCTTTTTCCCCGCACTTGGGTCTATAATCCTTTGATTCACAACTCCAGCTTTATTTAGTATTTCTTCCAACGTTGCAAGATTTGGCTACATTGGGCCAAATGTGGCTACTTTTTTTTTGCTTGACGTAAAAAATATCATTTGGCGCTTTGGCTACTTTTTCGGCTACATATTATTTATAATTATATTAATTGAATAAAAATGCACTTTAAAATGGTGTTTCGTCGCTTTTTATTAATTAGAGACCCAAATAAAACAAATATTTGTGTTTTTCAAATAAATTTTCTTTAGTCTCTTTTATAATAAATGAATTTATCTATTTCTAAGTAAAAATTGAAAGTGTCTGTAGAAGTAATTTTTTAAAATATCTTTTTTTCTTGATAAAGTTTTAATACAGTACTTATTATTATAATCTAGACATGTTAATTTTTAAATATACTTGTATATTGGGCCACGAGTATATATTATATATACTTGTGGCCCAAAACTCCTTGACTTCTTCTAAATGCGGCCCAGAAAAACAAAAAGGTTGGACACCCCTGTTCTAGATGATATCTTTGGTGTATTCTTGAATTTATGGCTTGTTTCGCTAAGGTTTTATCAAATAATTTAAACAGTTATAATATAGTTGTACGCTTTATACAGCTGGATAAACGAAACAATTACATCTCAATTCCCTCCTACCAAAAAGCTTTCTTACTTCCTTCATTCTACTTTAACACTTTTATATATTTGTGAGTGTCTACTTATCTTTATATTTTGTGGTGTAGATGTAAAAATAACCAAATATTGTCTTTGAAAAATTTAACGACACACAGCATGAAGACATATAAATTTTATTGATTAGAAGAATAAAACATGAATACTAACGATTTTTGCTTTAACACGTTCAATAATTTTAACAAATAGGCCTAAATACTTAAAGCACAAAAACTCTTTTACACAAAATATCACAAGTACATAATTTTAAACATTTTTAAAATTAATTTTCTTAAATTTAAACAACACACAGATCAACTCCATTGTTTCAGAATAATGTAAGAAAGTTGTAAAGAGATTCAAAGAATAAGCCATAAACCGTTTACGCTTTCATGGTTATAACAATCAATATAAATCTAGAGAAAATCTGCAAACAAAATTTTAAAAGCATTCGATCGTTGCCAAAATAAATTGCAGGTTGCCTCCAGATTTACATAAACTTCAGAATTCTCCTGTGACGAAATTCTTGTTGGAAAGATAAAATATGTTTTATAAACACGATTCTGTCGGTGGTTTTTTAAAAGATTTTTTTTTTAATGCACCAAGCAACTTTCTAATAAATTCTTATTTAACAGCGTAACTGATTCAACACATTTCTTCTAACAGGTTTACTTCATAAACAGAAATTTTTATAATATTCAAGGAGAAAAATAATAAAGAAGAAGAAAATTGGCATTCTCTGAAGTTTCTCCTGAAAGAATATTATTTAAAATTAAAATGTAAAAATTTGTTGTTATTTTTAATTTATTTCATATCCATTTTTCTGTAAATAATAAACACATTTCGATTACATTCAAAGAATTGTTCCTCATCCAATGTACGAACAAACGGCCTATGCTTGGCCAATGTTTACCATAGATCAACCGATCTGTGTTACCCAAACTGGAGTAACGGAGACTCCTGGGATATTAAATTAGTTTCGAAGAATTGCCCTAGTGTTCACAATGTTGGTTTATTTTATAAGTTTTTTTAAAATCATTATTTGTGTTACATCAAAATATAATATAAACACTTTGAATTACTTTAGAAAACCAGTTTACGTGCTTAGTTATGGACACACAGTCACATTCATATACTCTTTATATGTATGGTGGTATGCAGACGTCACTTGATTTTGATGAAATTCGATGGTTTGGAAACTCGAGCGCAGCCATAGATGCTGTGTATTTAACTTTTATGTAGCACAATCCACGATATTATAATTTTTCGAACGTATGTATTATTACTATTCTAATTATAAGAAAACCCTCTTAACTCAGGCACGTAATCTCGTTCATAGACTATACAGTGAAAAACTCTTACAGCATAGCAATAACCGTACCATTGTATTAATTGTAATTTCAATACGAAATTTTCTATTATTAATACAGTAAAGCTTATTTAAGAACAATAACCACTGGAAGCTTCTGTTATGGCAAGTTTTGTTATTTACAGTACTAAATTAATTGAAATAGACTGTGGGCGTAACAGAATTGTTGTATCACCACAGCTACTTTCCAGAGACGAAACTACCGTGTTAGCAAAGATAATATTACGGTGGTCTGTAACTGCGTTCATACAAAATCTCCGTTACTTCGAAATCGTAAATTACACTTAATTATTCAGAATAAAGCTGTTTTTGCATCGAGTTACGCGGCATTAATCGACGTTTTAAAATACAAATAAATATCGGCGTGCCGATTGCATCTAATTCCGCAAGTTACCACTGGTTTTTAGAGGAAATAGATACAAAATATGGGAAATAAATGATTAATGAAACAATTATTAAAACACCCTTTCGCATATACTAAATGGCATTAGTGACAGATAAGTGTAGAAAATGTAGAAAACCAGAAAGACTGAAACATTTCTCTAAGTGTAATTTTGTTTTCTATTTTTATACTCTAAATCTCTAACAGTATTTTGTAAGACAATAAAGATTTCCGATTAGTGTTTATGACAGGACTTCGCAGCATTAGACTCCGTTGGAATTGTTCATTGGTATGAGTGGCATTTTGTGTGAACCTTTGCCTGTTTTAAAAGTGATTGACATAAACGTGCTAAATCGACTAACCTGTATCAGAGAAACGTAAGGAATTAAAATTCACATAATACTTTACATACCTTATTAAATATCGATCACTCTACTTTCTTCGTTTCAAACATGGACACATGACAGATGGTAACTTGAGAAGAAAATGCAAGAAAATGTCCATGCACTTTGTAGTTTCCTGCAAACAGTATAAAGATTAATTTAAAAAATTTCAAAAATAAAATTTTACAATTATTTCGATTACAAAAACTATTTCATATGATTGGATATTTAATCATGTGATTTTGTAGACTGAATTTAACGCTATAAATATATTCAGTAGTGTCGATAGATAATATAATTTTTCACAATATCGAATTGTTGGATGACTAAGAATGCTGAACTGTCCTCAAAATTCATATATTAAAATATAATAATTATTGTTTAATTTATCCCACTCAGTGTATATGATAATTTTTGATTTAAAATATTATATAGTTATAATAATCTGACTGAGGATAACTTTCAAAACGTCAAATATTTAGTTATGTTTTAAAATGATGTCTTTTATTTAATGCTTAGTGAAAACGTAAGATATTTTCTCCCGTATTTAAAAGACAATAGCAGATTTATAGTTAGTTTAATTAATTAACAAACTCAAATATCTAACTGCAATCTCAACACTAGCAATGTATAAAAATATATTCAAGTTTCATAAATATTCCTATATTATAATCAAATTAATACTGTAATAAAATTAATAATATGTACTTTTATTATGATTTAGTAAACATTCCATCGAACCATAAAAGAGAGGTGTCTCTGCTATATTTTCAGCAATAGGCTCACATCCCGACACTTCAGTTGATGGCTCAATTTCGAAACCTACCGATGATGGCCTATACTATGGCACTTGCGTCGGCGTCCATTGTTTGATTTTTCTGTCATTTGTTTTTTTTTAACACTTCTAATGCTGTGTTATATCAGGACACCTTTGGCCAAGTACAGTTTTCAAGCATTTGTACTGGCGACCCATATCTATTTATAAAGACCAAGCGTAACTGATGCACCTTCTCGTATTCTCAACTCATGTTTCTCACACCAAACATTCAACACAACAGTCAAAATCTATCTGTTCGAGAATTAAAGTAAAATTTATCCACGCTTACAAAATATTTTAAACACAAGTTATGTATTAAGAACTACTCGATTTTATGAAGTGCATAGATTAAAATTTTCAATTAAACTTACCTGATAATTATTAAAATAAAAGTTATAACGTATGACTTTTTAACTCTATATTTAGAAATTAATGTATAGATGAAAATATTCATATTAAAACACAGGGTCAAATATCTCCTTATTTAGTTTTTTTTGCGTTTTTTTCAAGGTATTGTCATTCAACGGTCGTCATATTGTCATGCAGTTAAATTACTCTAAATTTTTCAATATCATACTTTCCTGTTGTGAATGAAGTCGTATCGGACATTTGACTCCGATTAGGGGAAAAGTTTAATTAAAATAACCTCACCTGCTGTGCAGAGCGGAAATTCTTATATGATTAATCGAAGCATTCTGTCCCTAGTCTTTCTATATCTAGAATCGGGCTTTCACCTATCTACTCGTTCCCGACATTAAAGAAGACAGACAGCCATACGAGTGTGTAAATTTATAATTTGTTCAAATTGCAGCCTATTTATTGTTTTAGATTTTATTCTATTAGATTAATAAGTAATTGTTATTGTTTACGACTAATTTTAGACCAAGTTTTTGTTTTTCATTTAAATTTTGTTCATTGGTTTGTTATGTTTTGCGGTAATTTTTTTACGAATGTACCAAATACTTTCAATTAGGAACAATTCTGGTGAGTTTCTTAGCTAATTCAAGAGTTTTTTACTTTCGCTGCTGTTGTGTAACCTATACGTAATAAGGAAGAATAATGAAATCGTGTCAAATTTTACTCTACGAGTTTTTTGCAAATCTCCATGAGACCTCCTGAACCCAAAAAAAGTCAAAAATACGGCAAAACAATTTCGTGGAAATGTATGTTTGTGTTTGTTTGTTTGTGTGTGTGTGCGTGCGTGCATTGGCGTTTATTTCGCCAAATATCTTCGGACGGGGTGAAGATAAACAAACAAAGTTTGGCCCAATAGCTTCTATATAAGAGGCATTGAGAGTATTAAAATTTGGTTGTGAAAAAGTCAAGAGGATAGAGAGATAGAGGTAGTCACGTAATATATCTGGCGAGGGGTCGGACTTAATAAAGATTTTACTTGTAGTTAGCATTTATAGTGTTTAATAAAATTGATTTCTACTTTCAAAATTAAGTCTTTTGCTATTTTATAATAATTAAAAGTATATAAACTTTTTATAACAAATCTGATAATAGATTACGCCACATATAATTTCAGATATTGATTTTGATTCATAATATAAATGTTATTTTTCAAATAAAATCTCATAAAAGCAGGGAAAGTTACGCAACTTATGCTAGAGTTTTTTTTTATTAGATAATTTTTGTATTAACGAGAAATCAGATATTTCTCGTTAAGAAATGACAATTTTCCAAGTCTAATATGATTAAGAAAGCCTTACATTATTACAACTTTGTATAAAATTTAATGACAAGTTGTAAACAATGTGGATTCTTGGTTTCACACTTCAATCCTCAAACTTTTCCTGCATAATTTAAACAAACACAAAATATATTTTCTCACTGAAAATGACTTTTTACCTTTTTACCACCAAACAAGTCATACGTTTTGGTGCAGGTTAATGGTTTTAATTTTCAAGTTTTGTCAGACGACGTTTCTTTTCCACTTTGGCTGATTATGACCCGTCTTCTGCAAATAATTCTAAACCGTTGTTTTTGAAATTAAATTTTTAATTACAGTTTTTAATTTTTTTCTGACACGTCTTGCAAATTTAAACAATTTTAAAACAAAAGAAACGCGCAAAGTGCTGATTTATGTCGTTTCTGAAGTAAATTTTGGACGACCAGACAATTTTTTATCATTTAAATTTTCTGTCTCGTTAAATTTTCGTGACTAAGAAGTTCAACTACAGTCGACCCCCCTAAAACACTGTTGATAATTCCTTTTTATATGAATTCCATGGTGTACGAATCGCTTAGATTTTACAAATACGTGAACCGTTCACAGCCCGGCCCACGTATTTGTAAAATCTAAGTGACTCGTACAACATGGAATTCATATAAAGCGGAATTATCAACAGTGTTACAAGGGGGATCGACTGTACTTCTTATGCACTCTATTATCGACACTACTAAAGTTTTCAAGAATTTTTTGCAAAGAAGTCTTAAGAACTAGAACTTATTGTTATCCAATCAGCACTTTGTGAGCAGTTTTCGGATGAGGTTTGAAAAATAGCGTTACCCATTCTGAATATTTTGCTATTTTTATATTTTCTATCACATACACACGTTGATTTTATCGATTTCCGTAGTGCCTTTATGTGCTACTTTTTTAATGAATACATGAGAAAATTTTACTTTATATTCCGGTTTCTTTATAACTTGATTTTCTCTCACTGAAAATGGAAGAAATTGATTTTTTTTTGCAAAAATTAGAAATTCAAATAAAATTTGCTTTCGAAAACAAATTTGTTTTCTCTAATTCAGAATTTTTGATTTATTAAAATGTCTTTTAAAATTAACATGATCAAAAAAGCAGGTAATTAGCATAATTTAGTACAATAAATCTTTATATGTAATAATAATAGCAGATGAGCCCGGCATTGCTCGAACAAAGAATAACAACAAACATTAATATTCTTTCGTACTTTTAACATTTATATTATATTGTAATATTGTAATATCAGGCAATTAAAAAATTCTTTAAATTGCGTTTTGCGTTTTCTTCTTTTCTCGAAACTCTCTGAACGTTGAAGGGTCCAAGTTCAATCCACATTAACTCTTACGTAAAATTACTAATAATCTTACAACACGTGATTATTTATTAATTAGTACTGTATTAAAGTCTAATGATATCCAGAGTTTGTGGTTCATTTTCTGCATGCGTTTTTAATTAATTAATAAAGGATATTTACAAATTAAACACGTCACTTAAGAGTACTTCACACATGAATTCGTGTTAATTTTCCTGCAAACATTCATTTTGTTTTCCTTTTCACCCCGTGATCACAAACGGTCCTTTTCACAATGTTCGTTGCGGGCTCGAGTACAAGGCTAGATATATTAGGCTTTGTCCCTCACCAAATATTCAAAAAAAATTTCTAGGGATATCTTTCATCCAGATTAGCTCCCGTGTTTCCTAACCATAATTTTACTCTTTCTCCATGTGTACATAAAGAGCGAGAGATTCGTTTTCATAATCTGAGAGCAGCGTAATGCCACCTTAACCACTCGAACTCGGCCCTACAAATTGACTTATATCACTTACATAACCAAAATTATATTAGAACTACGATGGAATTGTTATGGGAACAATAACAATAGCTAAACATTTATGAGATGACACTTTTGTCGTCTTATAAATGTTATCGCTACTATAAAGATAATTAAATACTATTTCACATATTAATTTTATTTACGTAATTATTACGTTTGCATATCTTATTGAATGACATTATTGAATATAGGCAGTATATTAAATCGTTTTCATAAATTAATTTTAATAAATAAAATTAATGAATATTTTTAAAATGTTTTAAGTTGTTCATTACAAGTGTCATATAGCTACAATGTTATAATTTATTGTATTGAAATAATAATTTTATAATAATAAAAATAATTATTATTTCATATTTATTTCATATAATATGTCATTTGTAAAACGAATGTATGAAATAAACACCTAACACCTATTTGATGTTATTTGTAAAAATGCAATAAAAAAATGAAAAAACAAGTTTTTAAAATTTATTGTCATTCAATAACTTCACAAAAATGGTTTCGTCTGCAACAATCACCTCACGTGTACAGATTATTTATATTGTGTAATTATTTAAACACTCAAAATTAATTATTGTATTCTGTAAAAACCACAGACGTCACAGTTCAATTACGTACTTTCTCGAGCGGAAACGAAAACATAAAGTAACCGATATTAAACAGTTTCACGAAGTTTAGAAAATAGGAGAAATTTTACAATTAAATATTATTTTTTGCCCTATAAGTCCAATAGTTTCATTTCGGAGTGCGTATATCGGAGTATATTCGGAAGATCGTTTTAAAATCTCAATGAAGGTTGATTTTATTTCTTCCTTCGCAACCTTCACTAAAAATATGTTAAAGCTGCGCTCCCGCAAATATTTCATTTTTCGAAAATCTATAATTCCGTCCATACCACAGATCTCTTTCTCGTAGACGAAATCTTGCGAATACGTCGACTTCACGCCGACTAAAACCTTTATTCCTTCAGGATTTCGATGGTTAATCGGAAGCACAATCGCATTTACCACACAACTTTTGGAAACCCATAAATCAGCCATAAACCGATTAATTAATTTCATTCTTGAATTTCGTTTCAACTCTTCATAAGTCATGAAATTTACCGCAGTTAACGAAGAATATTCAGAAGTTCTTCTCGGTTTAGCGTAAGCAGATATTATTGGTGGAAGAGTCGCGACATTTTTTTGAATTTGATATCTTCTTATGGATTTAACTTCTTTTGTCGAAATGCAAACATTGCTAATCAAGTTCAAAAGTTGTTCTATTAACTGTGGTTCCAACATGGATAATCTAATCAACGGCAGGAACGGTCTTATTATTTATCCCGTCGAAATGTCGTCGTTTGTTTCTCTCAGTTTACAAAATTTCTGCTCGACCCACTCGAAAAGCGCATACACCAAATCAGATTCTTCTACTTTGAAAATGTCGCACTTTAATAATTTGTAAATGCTGCTTTATTCACACCGTTTGAAATCGTCTGTGTGGAAATAGTTCTTTTCGAGCCAATGGAAACTTTCCCAACAATTAAACTGCAATTGTTTTTCGTTGTATCTGCAGGCAAAATCGTGGATNGAACCTCGATTATCCGGACTAATTGGGGATGAAGGTAGTCCGGATAAAGAAAAATCCGGATAATCGAAACAAATACTTTAATTTGTCTTTTAATGATAATACGACACGTTTTCTTTTCGATGACATATCGGTAATATTAAAAGTAAATACTGTATTTAAATCGTGATCAAATTTTCAAGAAACAAACGATCGTATTGAATTTGGACTACTACTGACCAGCGCTAACAGACTAGCTATTGTTTAATACAGTAGAACCTCCATTATCCGGATCGTTCAATATAAACAAAAATTTTACGAATTTGCTGATCTGCACATGGCGAATTACGACACTGTTTATGTACGTGATGGAACGCATAACTTTTTTTGTTTCAACAACGTCTCACCCAGCACAGTGGTCGTAAACTCTTGAATATATTTTACGTAGTAATAAAAATATAACTTGACATACGTATTTATAAATAATTTATATTCAAGGGCGGCGTAAGGCATGGACGACATGGGCCACCGCCTATTCCTCGCGGTCCGAAGGGCCTTGCGCCTCGAAGTTTTATGCATTACTTAAAAGCCGTGAACGCAACGAAAAAATTTTAGTCGTCATAAACGATAAATAATTTGTCAAATTTTTATTCATAAAAATGCAGTTTCGATGCTTTTTATTTTATAAAATCCGTCTTCTTGCGCCACCAGAGGGCCTTTTAAAGTCTAAAGATATCCAGAGTTTCGTGGTTCATTTTCTGCGTGCGTTTTTAATTAATTAATAAAGGATATTTACAAATTAAACACGTCACCTAAGAGTACTTCACGCGTAAATTCGTGTTAATTTTCCTGCAAACATTCATTTTGTTTTCCTTTTCACCCCGTGATCACAAACGGTTTTTTTCACAATGTTCGTTGCGGGCTCGAGTACTCCAACAACAAGGCGAGCGGGTAGTGAAAAACGAGGCTAGATATATTGGGCTTTGTCCCTCACCAAACATTCAAAAAAAAATTTCTAGGGATATTTTTCATCCAGATTAGCTCTCGTGTTTCCTATCCATAATTTTACTCTTTTTTCCAAGTGTACATAAAGAGCGCGAGATTCGTTTCCATAATCTGAGAGCAGCGTAATGCCACCTTAACCACTCGAACTCGGCCCTACAAATTGACTTATTTCACTTACAAAACCAAAATTACATTACAACTACTATGGAATTGTTATGGGAACAATAACAAGAGCTAAACATTTCTGAGATGACCATTTTGTCGTCTTATAAATGTTATCGCTACAATGAAGATAATTAAATACTATTTTACATATTAATTTTAATTACGTAATTATTACGTTTGCATAACTTATTGAATGACATTATTGAATATAGGCAGTATATTAAATGGTTTTCAGAAATTAATTTTAATAAATAAAAATGGATATTTTTAAAATGTTTTAAGTTGTTCATTACAAGTGTCATATAGCTGCAATGTTGTAATTTATTGTATTAAAGTAATAATTTTATAATAATAAAAAAAATAACTATTTTATATTTATTTCATATAATATGTCATTTGTAGAACGAGTGTATGAAATAAACACCTAACACCTATTTGATGTTATCTGTAAAAATGCAATAAGAAAATGAAAAACAGAAGTTTCTAAAATTTATTGTCATTCAATAATTTCACTAAAATTGTTTCGTCTACAACACTCACCTCACGTGTACTAATTATTTACATTGTGTAATTATTTAAACACTCAAAATTAATTTTCGTATTCTGTAAAAATCACAGACGTCACAGTTCAATTACGTACTTTCTCGAGCGGAAACGAAAACATAAAGTAACCGATATTAAAGTTTCACGAAGTTTAGAAAATAGGAGAAATTTTACAACTGAATATTATTTTTTGCCCTATAAGTCCCATAGTTTTATTTCGGAGTGCGTATATCGGAGTATGTTCGGAAGATCGTTTTAAAATCTCAATGAAGGTTGATTTTATTTCTTCCTTCGCAACCTTCACTAAAAATATGTTAAAGCTGCGCTCCCGCAAATATTTCATTTTTCGAAAATCTATAATTCCGTCCATACCACAGGTCTCTTTCTCAAAGACGAAATCTTGCGAATATGCCGATTTCACGCCGACTAAAACCTTTATTCCTTCAGGATTTCGATGGTTAATTGGCAGAACAATCGCATTTACCACACAACTTTTGGTAACCCATAAATCAGCCATAAACCGACTAATTAATTTCATTCTTGTATTTCGTTTCAACTCTTCATAAGTCATGAAATTTACGGCAGTTAACGAAGAATATTCAGAAGTTCTTCTCGGTTTAGCGTAAGCATATATTATTGGTGAAAGAGTGGCGACATTTTTTTGACATTGATATTTTCTTATGAATTTTACTTTTTTTGTCGAAATGCAATCTTTGTTAATCAAGTTCAAAAGCTGTTCTTTTAACTATGGTTCCAACATGGAGAATCTAATCAACGGCAGGAACGGTCTTATTATTTCTCCCTTCGAAATGTCGTCGTTTGTTTTTCTCAGTTTACAAAATTTCTCCTCTACCCACTCGAAAAGCGCACGCAACAAATCAGATTCTTCTATTGTGAAAAAGACGGAGCATTTCAATAACTTGTAAATGGTACTTTCTTCAGACTGTTTAAAATCGTCTGTGTGGAAATAGTTCTTTTCGAGCCAATGGAAACTTTCCNGAAATGTCGTCGTTTGTTTTTCTCAGTTTACAAAATTGCTGCTCGACCCACTCGAGAAGAGCACGCAACAAGTCAGATTCTTGTATTGTGAGAAAGATGGAGCACTTCAATAACTTGTAAATGGTACTTTCTTCACACCGTTTGAAATCGTCTGTGTGGAAATAGTTCTTTTCGAGCCAATGGAAACTTTGCCAACAATGAAACTGCAATTGTTTTTCGTCGTGCCTGCAGGCAAAATCGTGGATGCGACAAACTCTTGTGTAGATAATCGACTTTGTGAGATAATGGAAACACATTTTTTCCAGTTGCCTAATAAAGTAACGTTTGCCTATGAGGTACAGTTCGAATCCGTTATCCGCAGAAGTAAAAATAACATCTTTTTTCTCCAAAAACCTGAAACGAAACACTTACACAGTTAAACATTATAAATAATTTGCATATTTTTCATTATTTTAATTTATTCGCGTAAAATACAAATCACGGATAATCGGAGACACGTAAATTACCTTTCGGAAAAATTGTCTTATGTTTTGTCAGAAAATAACTTAAAAAATAGAATTTCAGATCCGACCGCAGCGGTTAAAATACCTTATGAATAGAAATTATTTTCACGAAAATATATTTCGACGAAGTTATGTGAAATTTTAGATTTAAAGTGAAGACCGCGACATTCTTTGATTATATGAAAACATTATGAAGAAATATTAATGGCGGAGGGAAATGAAGAAGGAAAACAATTAAGTGTAATGTTTAAAATAGATCCAAAATTTCGGAAAGACCTTCAGTAAATTTGTATAAATCTTTCGAAATATCCTCGTAGTTGGTCATGCGTGAGTATGCGAGTTGGACTTCACACCGACCAAACCTTTATTAATCACGATTGCTAATTGGCAGCAAAATCGCATTCACGACATCGTTGGTCATCCAATATACTAAGTAATGATTTATTAACTGTTTCGTTATTTAAATAATAAATAAATTTTACGAATAATTGCATTATTTCGATTCAACAGATTTTTTTCTTCCACTGCAAACTATTTTAAATAATTACACCGATTTAAAAAAAAAAAATAGTCTTTTCGTTTATATGGATTTTTCGTATTGTTGCGTGGTAGATTTATACACTAAACACTAAGAAACGTCTATATAATAGATTGGTACAAACCTTGCAAATTCATTCAGCATTTCCAATGTCAGAGGTAATGTCAGAATAAACTTCATTTCATTCGGACACACAATTATGAAGTTTTTCAGCAATCCTCCATTTTGTATCAAAGATGTTCGTGATACGACGACACATTCTCCATTCTCATTGAATATAGTCACTTCGTGAAAGTTAAATCGTTGTTTTTTCACGTTTGACATCATCTTTCGCCTCTTGCAGTAATACGTGTATTAGTAGAAACTCGTACGAATAATAAAGAATATTCTTTGAATCTCTCAAATTTTAGTCAACGATTTTCTTTTTCGATACTTGACACTCAAAACGAACACCATTTTCAACTTACGTTGACCGGAATAGAAACGGTTACGTCAATCATGTGTTAGTTTTTATGCAAATGAGTGCGCTAAATAGATGATACTGAACACTTTTCGAAAATATTAATATATATAAATATTTATTGTGCTCAATTTTGCTAATTAATTAATTGCTTATTTGATCATGTGAATTTTATAACATATTTTAATAAATCAGAAAATTTGAATTAAAGAAAACAAATTTGTATTCAAAACAAACTTTCATTTGAATTTATAATTTTTGCAAAAAAATT
Organism: Centruroides sculpturatus; assembly: GCF_000671375.1. Classification (NCBI taxonomy): domain Eukaryota; kingdom Metazoa; phylum Arthropoda; class Arachnida; order Scorpiones; family Buthidae; genus Centruroides; species Centruroides sculpturatus. Next base: position 233,471 of record NW_019385440.1, on the reverse strand, counting down.
CAATTACTTGTATTTGCAGTGAGAGAAAATCAAGTAATTAAAACCCAGAATATAAAGTAAAATTTTTTCAAGTATTCACTGAAATTCATTGAGTAGCATATAAACAATTAGAGAAATCAATAAAAATATACGTGTGTATATCATAGTAAATATAAAAATGTCGGGCCCTGTCTCTCACCACCGGTTACCCCATTGCGGGCCTGGCCGAACCTATAGCGAGCCTGCTATAAGAGGTCATCTTAGTGCCCACAGGGCGGAAAGAGTAAAATATATATAGCAATAGATGAAGGGCTGGAAACGCTATTTCTTAAAATTTATCTTTAATTTTAACTCATTTCTTGTTTGCGTATGTTAAACAGGAAACAGAACTACGTGGGCCATCTTTTTACTCAGGGTCAAAGGTCTTAAATACAAAAGTATGGTCCTTATTGGAAAATGATTCATATACAACAAAAACTCTTGCAACACCTTCTATAATTGAAGGTTTCTGAATTATGTAATGACGATAAGAAATGTGTTAAAGTGGAACGGACATAAGTTTACTGAAAAGGTTAGTGATGTCGAGAATAATGACTTTTATCACGTGTCTGATTAACCGTATTTAACGGAAACCAAGATTATTATTGATTAATAGTTTATTAATAGGTTTTTTCCCTGTTTAATCAATAAAATTCCGTGGATTTCTGTTTAATAAACTGTGATTGGTAGACTCTTCTTAGTCGGAAAAAAGACGAATCACGCGTTACGACATACGACTGCTCAGCTCTGCCAGGTGGTGCTTACAATGGTCAGTTCAAAAATTAAAAGTACAAAATCTTTGCTTAAATTAAGTCGTAAGAAAAGATGCAGAGATGTCACCTGAATGAGCACCAAAGGAAGTTTACCGGGCATATTTTTGACCTGTTATTTACGGCAGGTTCTATTTAATTCGTCTCTAAAAAATTCTGTCTGTTTTAGAAATGGCTAATGGATTAGTCACTTATAAAATAAAGAAAATGCGTAACTGTATAATTATGTATCTTTACGAACAATTGTAAGTAGAAAGAGTGGTCACGTGTTCTATACAACTTTCAATCCATGATAATTGTATCAACTAGAGATTGATTTAAATAGTTGAAGTTTTCTACTCATCTAGAGTTTACTTTCAGGCCTATTTTTTTGAATTTGGTTAATGAGGTGTATGCCAACAAGTAACTTTATTCGTTTTTAATTATAATACTGTATATTTATTTAGCAGCCGTTACTATTTTTTTTTATCTTTCATGGGTACACTATCTTCAAGTTTAGAAAAACTGTCATAGAGTTTAAAAAAAATAAGTTGTTACGGGAGATAATAAAAGTCGTGTGTAGCTCCAGTATGGTCAGATTTAATGACGATTTTACTCGTTATTAGCGTTTACAATTTTTTGTTTTTATAAAACTTACCCCTTTCATGAAAACTAAGCCTAGGCCTAGACAAATGCAAAACACTTAACATAGAAAAAGGAGTCCTGAAGAAAAGAAGATTTGCACTTGGAAATGGAGATGCTATTGAATCCATGGAAGAGGGCGAGTTCTACAAGTATTTAGGATTCCAACAGGCCAAACTAACAGGAAATACACAAATAAAGCGATAATTATTTAAAGAATACCAATATAGGTTAAATGCTATCCTCAGAACACAGTTAAAGCAATAAACACATAAGTCATCCCAGTACTCATATACTCTTTTGAAGTTATACATTGGACTCACACAGATCTCGAGCAACTCCAAAGGAAAACAAAAACAACACTTACTAAGCATAAACAACATCATCCTAAATCCGCCACAAAAAGATTAACCCTTCCACGTGTGGCCTGATTGACATAGTTAACCTTCACTACAAACAACAGTCAATGCGAGACTTTTTCTACAAGAAACAAGAAACATCACAGTTACGTAAAGCAGTAACTCTAGCAGACTCAAATAACACACCATTAAACTTACATGACACAACATATGGACATGACACAACATATAAAAAGCATAGACACCATCAAGCAATCGTGGACTCAAAAGGCACTCCATGGCAGACATCCTTATGACCTGGCCCAGGATTTTGATGACAAAACTGTGTCAAACAGCTGGCTAGATCGGGGATGCCTTTTTGGAGAGACGGAAAAATTCATGACTGCCATACAGGATCGAGTCATAAATACTAAAAACTACAAAAAACACATACTCAAAGATACAACACTCACAAATGACACGTGCAGAAAATGTCATATCATGCCAGAAACTATACAACACATCACTTCTGGTTGCAAGCTCTTGGCACAGACAGATTACTTACATAGACACAATCAAGTAGCAAATATAATACACCAAGAGCTTGCAAAGAAACACAAATTGGTAGACATCCACGAACTATATTACAAGTATATTCCAGAAACGGTATTGGAAAACAACACGCACAAAATGTACTACGACAGAGCCGTAATCACAGATAAAACAATTTACCACAACAGACTAGACATCACACTCATTGAAAAACGCAATAAAATCACATACATTATAGATGTAGCCATTCCGTACACTCACAATGTACAAAACACATGCACTAAAAAAATTAGCAAGTACACAGAACTCGCCCAGGAAATAAGGCATCTGTGGAGAATCGATAGGGTTCTTATTGTATCTGTCGTTCTCTCCTGTACAGGTATGATACCACACACACTACACAAAAACCTGAGAACATTACAAGTGAATAGAAAGACATACATCACACTACCTAAGACCACTATATTGAATACTTGTCATATTGTTAAAAAATTCCTGAATACAGACACGTGTACTGACACAGTTTTTTTAATTTTAGTTTTGTTTTGGTTACTATGCCTTAACTGTGGTCCGGCATAGTACGCAGCCACCGGTGTGAACCGAGTATAACTCACTAAACCCAACATAATAATAATTAGCGCAGAGCCCAGACGGTTAGGAGTTGAAAGTTGAAATTTGATACATAGTTAGGGTACGTCTTGAGAACGCACACTAAGAAGGGAGTTTTTAAAATTCACCCTGGGGGAGAGTAACAGAATTAAGGCTTCGACAATAAAAGTGTTAAGAATAAAGTGTTAAGTGAAAGCGATGGACAAGATTTACAGACGCAGATGCAGTTTTTTCGTTTTGCGTCAAATCGAACATTTTTTAACCCATCTAAAAATTCTCTGATTAGTCTGGAAATAGGGGGACCCAATTCTTGCATTCTGTGAAAAAGGGTAAGATTGACTATAACTTAATAATCTTAATCTTCGCTATCGTTACTTTTGCCCGAGCAACGCCGGGCCTATTTGCTAGTTTTCGAATAAATATCAAAGCTTTCTACAGTAACAATAATTGTTAACAATGTAAAAGTATTGTTTCATGTAACAAAGCATTCGCAATTATTGAAGAAACGAAGTAAAAAGTAAAACAATTTAAAAATTTTATTACAGTAGAACCTCGAAAACTCGGCCTAATGTGGACCGAAGGGTGGCCGAGTTTGTGAAAATTCCGGGTTATCGGGAATGGGGTTAAAAAAGGATAAGTATGCGTGTTTCCTCAGAAAATACTGTATTGTACTTGTATGTATTGTTTGCTTGAGAATACAACAGAGAATAAACTGCCCAAATACCCTTAAACAAAGGAAAAGTACGTACTTTATGAAGGCATAGAGCCTTTACTACATGAAAATGAAAATTAATGAATACACTGTGTACAGTAATTTACCTGATAAGACAGACCTCAGAAAAATACTTTATGAGAGCTTTTATACTTTTATAAAGCTGTCTATAATGAAAATTAATTAACTATGGATTTTTTTGCCCTGCCAGGGTGTGGCCGAGTTATCCGGAGTGCCGGGTTATCGAGAGCCGAGTTTTCGAGGTTCTACTGTATTTTGTTATATATTGATTCAGTATTTCAATAGATGTTTTTATTTTAAACTTTTAATATAATGAATAAATCGAAGGCATAATTAATGTAAATTTACTTTCTCATTTGGCTCATACCGCCCTTTAAGTTGTAAGAGGGCCTTTTTAACCATGCCTATCGTGAGTTCCACTGGATGTTTAAAATGGGGCTTGAATTATCAGAAACAAACCAGCTCCCTGCAAATATTCTTGAAGTGTTCGCCCCATTTCGATTCAGGATTTTTCAAAGCCGCAGGCAGCTTACTGACAGGCTTTAACTACCTATCAGTCTGGTATACGTCTTGTAATATTTTATAAAATAATTATTTTTAAAGTTGCGCAGTGCTAATATATAAATTTGTTCAATTTTGTGATTTGTTCAATGATTACAAGTTTCGCATGAAAGTACCAAATAACATTACAGAGAAATTCACTTATTCCACTGGTTTATTATTTATCTGCCTACAAAACGAAAGAAATCACGTTCAGAATGAATATATAGGCACGACAGTGTTACGTTATACACTCCTTTTCCTTGTAAGCGACAAGGAACCACATGATGTCACTCGGCATGGAATAGCCACAAGCAATGCGAGCACGCGTTAGGTGGGCCTTTAACTGATAAGTTATCAGTGATAACTTATCAGTTTAAGGCTTGCTTTATCTTCAGTTTTTTATGTGAACTTGTAATTATGCTTTGTGTCAATGTCAGACATTCACGAGGACAAAAATTAATTTTTACTTAATTACGGGTCGTCGATGTCCATTTATTTAGAACATATGAAATAGATGAAAAAAAAAGACCTAAAAATTTTATTATCTGTTACTGAAAATAACATGTAATTGTTCATTCTTTGTAAAATTAGAATTTCGTAAGTTGTTTTCGGCTCGAAAAAAAATTTACGGCTTCCCCCTCTTAACGAACTTGTTTAATCACTTTTTACAATGGACGTTGATTGATTAATATTATGTTAGCGTAATGATTTTTTACTTTCAAGCTTTCGGCTTGTATAACAAAATAATGGAAAATTTCAAGAAATCGCAGTTTGGGACTTGCATTATCAGTTATAACAGTACAGTATACAATCACCTATACACATAGAGATTCAGAATACGATAGGTTACAGAAAAGTCAATTATTGTTCGTGGAGAATTACAAAACAATTCCATACAAATCCTGGATTATTTATATTTTCTATAATGAAAACAGTACAGACATCTTTGTTTGTTTGTTTGTTTTTCTTAATTGTTTTTTTTAATTCTAGTCGGGGAGTTATAGAAGAAGTATCGAAAATACATTTATTTAACAAAAGGACCGTCGATACTTCGTCAAAAACTATACACATATACAAAAATCTTTACATTAACAAAAGGTCACTTTGATATTAGTATTAATATCTATTGATAATCAAATAATATCTATGATCTATCATACAAATTGTCTCCTTTAAAATATGCAGGGATATCTTTATTCTATTAACAGGATTGTATTTCGGGCTACACCCCTCAGTCTACTGAAGGGCATAGTTCGAAATATTTCCCTGTTCATAGAATAGAAATGTCCTTTTTTTAAAGAAATGCAGCGTTTCCTGGTAGGATAGTTCCTAGAAAATACAATTTCATTATCGCAGAACCATCAAAACCCAAGATAAGCAAATATAAAAACTGTAATATCTATTTTTAAAATATCAGTCATGCATTTATTTATACACCATTGTCGGAAATACTACATCTAACGTACAAAACAGAGATGTTTGAACGTAATAAATAGATATCTTTATTATTTTATGATTTCTTCGAGTGAGATACGAATCCAAAAGGAAGAAAACAGGGAAATTATTATATCAGAATCTCAGTTAAATAAAGTCCTGAACAGGCAATTTTAACTTCTCATTACATATTGTGAAAATTCGAAAGTACTGTTTATGCCTTATCCAATCGAAAGCATCAGACAATTCGTTACGTAAGTTTTTCACGATGCTTACCTTTCATTTAATTTTAATACATGGTCATAAATTTTAATTTATAACTTTAAAATATAATTTTTAAACAGTTATGTAAAGACGGACGATAAGTTGCGGTAAATGACATTCGAAGGATTCGTCCGATGTCGGACTTTATCGTTTTTATCGTCCAACAACCGGACGAATCATTTCGAATGTACAGTACATGGAAAATTCAAAAAGACAGTAATGAATGGTTTGGGGTATGAGCCTCATCGTAACCTTCACTCGTCATTATATGTAATTTTGTTTCTTTATCTTTCGGTGTTGTTAGAGACGTTGTTGGAATTTTTAATGTAAGTATTAGTGTGTATTTTTGATTGCTAATGTAGTGTATACGGGTAATACTAATACATTTGTTTACAGGAAATCGTACTTCAAAGATTGCACAAATTTAAACTGTGACCATCTACATAGCATAACTAGAGGATAATTACAGAACGATTCCGTAGCCGTAGTTCTGTTTTTTACCACGAGATGTCGCTACTTCGTGGGTCAAATAGCTCGACAAGCGTAATTCTAATTTACTATATGTTGTGACGCCACTGAACCACGTGTCAGAACGCAATCCCTGTAAGTAGACTACAGTCAGAATTAACGTACTCTAAAATTCTAAATAACTTTAGAACTTATTCAATCAGCAGACTGTGAGCAATTTTAAGATGAAATTTAATAAATGAATTATTTATAGATGAGATTTTTATGAGAAACGAATCCAGAGTTATGAAAGATGACTTCTCAGCTCTGCCAGGTGAGATAAGTGTGCTCCAAGGGAGATTACCGGGCATATTTTATCTCTTATTTTTGGCTGATTCTATTCTACTAAGTTAACAAAAGTGTCAGTACAAATCATGTGTCCTATAGAACTTTCAATCAATAATAATTGTATCGAATAAAAATTGATTCAAATATTTTAAATTTTCTGCTCATTTAGAGTTTACTATTAGACTTAATTTGCTGAATTTGGTTAATAAAATGTATGCGAACAACTGACTTTATTCGTTTTTAAATATAATACATGTACTGCATATTCATTTAGCAGCCGTTACAGGGTATTTTTTGTATTTTTTTATGGATACACTAAAATTCGTAACGAAAGATAATAGCAGTCGGGTGTATCTCCGGTAAGGTCGAAGTTAATTAATTTTAAACGATTTTATTCGTTATTAGCGTTAACAGTTTTTTTTATATAAAACTCATCCGTACCCTCAAAACTAAGCTTGTTATCGTTTCATCATATTTGAAAATATAAAAAGTTTTTAAAAATAAAATATGACAACAGATAGCGCCACAAAAATTTTAAATGTTTCCGAGAAAGTTGAACAACTCGTTTGTGGTTTATTCCAATAAAGTTTTCAAAACTTATACTTTAATAAATAAATTCGAAATCTCTTTTATTTATTTATTAAATTTCTTTTATTATTTATTATATATTTTTGGATAAATGTCAAAACTTTCTACAGTAACAAAAATTGTTAACAATGTAAAAATATTGTTTCGTGTAACAAAACATTTGCCATTATTCAAGACAAGACTATTGTTAATTTCGAAGAATTCCAACAAAGTAAAAAGTAAAACGTTTTAAAAATTTTATTAATTTGTTACGTATTGATTCATTATTTCAATAGATTTTTTTTTAAATTCTTAATATAATGAATAAATCGAAGACATAATTAACGTAAATTTACTTTCTCATTTGGCTCCTACCAAACTTTCGGTTGTAAGAGGGTCTTTTTAACAATGCCTATCGTGGGTTCGGCAGGATGGTGAGGACGGGGCCCGAATTATCCCAGACAGACCAACTACCTGAGGATATTCTTGGAGTTTCGCACGATTTCGATTCAGGGATTTTCAAAGCCGTAGACAGCTCAATAACAGGCTTTAACTACTCATCAGTCAGATATAGACCTACTTCTTGTAATATTTTATAAAATAATTACTTTAAAGTTGCACTGTGCTAATGTGACCGTAGGGTGGGTGTTTCTTTGACACCACGTCAGGAGACCTAAATCTGACACCACCGAGTCTCTGGGGGACTCGGAAATCGCGACGTTACGTCACGCGAGCGGTAGCGTGTGAGCGCTTAGATTCGGAGTAGAGGTGAGGAGAGAGACGAGGAAGTAATTTACTCGGATTCCATGATTCTCTAACAAATAACAATTTTAATAAAAACTAAAGAAAATACAGATATATTCTATCCCTAATTATACTATTCCGTTCGAGAGAGAGAGTTTACACGCGAATCGCGGGTTGATAAATACCTTGCTTCTGGGTCGAAGGATCTGGGGTCACGCCAATGATAATACGCCGATGGAAAGTTCAATCTACTGGTTCTGGATCTTGTCCGTTCACTGGGGTGGAGGCACGGAGGTGTGGAGATGTTATCCTTAAACAGGAACGATCTTTTCCTCTCGGTGTTAATCCTGGGTCACGGTTTTAATCCTGGGCCACGATTTTAATCCTGGGCCACGATTTTAATTCGGGAGTACGACTTTTGTTGAGCGGACTTTGTGAAGACGACTTTTGTAGAGGGACTTCGGATGACGACTGACCTCGGGGTCTTTTTTCCTTTTTCCCTTCTTATTCCTCTTGGGTTTTTTCCATGAGGTCAGGTGGTTGCCGTTAAGGGTCTCGCGTCCAATATGGATTCTCCATCAAAAGTTCCTGGTGACACATACCTGACTAACTTGATCCGACTCAACAAGGAACAAACTCCGTGGGAAATAATTTTTATGGCTTTTAGCCTAACTCGATAAAACGCTCGAATTTAACCGATTAAATTTTCCAATAATTAAAATTTAAAATAACACTTTATTGTGGGTCTGTTCGTCCCTCACACTAATATATAAATTTTTTAACTTTTGCATGAATGTAAGTTAAGTTAAAGTTGAAAAAACACGTTTAATAGTGCCTATAGATGCAAATAAGATTACTGTCGACAGTAATTATAACTCACCTTGTACGTCTCAACTTTCTGATAACGTACTTTTAATTGCATACAGTCTTATTCGCAAACACTTCTTTAATTGGCTGCCTTCGTAAAAGAAAATATATTTTAATTAATTATCTATTCTGAATTTTCTAATGGTAGTTGTTCTATATGTTGATTAAGTAACGTCTTTTCAATCCGAAAAAAAAACTCCCAGTAGACTACCTCACAGCCAATTCAGGTTATAAAAAACTCCTTTTATTGTTTTTTTACACATGCATTTCGAACTAGGTTAACTTTCTAGCTCCTCTCAGTGCTTAAGAGTCTCCATATTTTTTCTGATTGAAGAGACGTTACTTAATTAACTTTAATTAATTACTCAGATTTGTGGATATTGAATATGTTTTTATTCTATAGAGATTTGATTATTTCTAGTGTGGATCGAATTTCCATTTATAACTTTATCGTTGTAATAAATTAATTGCAGTTATTTAATTATTCAATTATGATTGAATATACCACTTGTTATTTTTATTGAATATCTTTAACTTTTAAATTGACGATTTTTAAAAATTGTATAAACTTTATATTTCACAAATACAAAAATTACCCCGAAAAAAAATATATGAAGTCAACACTGATGATTAAATGATTAAACCAAATTCAAATTTTCTGAGTCTCTAGAAGCTATAACGCGCTACTGAGAGACATTACATTTTGTATTACATGTCTGGTTTTTTAATAACACCTTCTCATAGATATTTTCGTTAAAGATTCTACCAAATGCGCAATTATAAGAATTAATATTCAAGTAAAATTATAATTAATTTCTTTCATACAAAACCATTTTAAAATAATGTTCGCTATTATTATACATTCACAAAGGAAAAAAAATCTGACGAATAATACAGAGAATTAGTTAATAATATTAAAAATGATAAAAGCATGCAATATGATATCATCTACCTCTATATTTTCATATGGGAAAAGGCAATAGATTTTACAAGTAAATTCTGAAGTCTTGAAGCCACTCGAAAGCTCGATTGGATAAGTGAAGATAATTGAAAAAACTAGGAAACGTATATTAAATAATTTGACTTCTAATTACACAAATATTTCACTTATAATTGAAATTACTAGGTAAACAATTAATTATAAACATATAGTTCAAAAATACGTTCAGTATAAAGAGAAAATTAGAATAGCCTATAAATCCACATGATTGAACTTTTACTTTCATAATATTCGGGTAAGAGCTTTATTTTCAGGTGACGGTGTTACTATCGGGACGTGGTGGGATGGCGAACTGCCTCGCCTTCTCTTCAAAATGCCACGTGAGAAAAATGGAACGACACGATACAAGGTCGGTGGCGATTGTAACATGTATAAGACGAACAGTTGGGTATAACTGTGACTTATCAGAAATCAGTACCGTGTTGGAAATATCAAGTTAAACTCTTATTGGCTACTGCAGTTGTGTGACTGATTCTTGATCGTCATCGTTACAAATGCAGTGGACTATAATCGTTTTTCCAAGAACCACGTTTGTTCACGTGGCTCCGGAGTGAATTATGATTGGTTTTTTCAGTAAATTAACTTCCCCATCGCGTTCTATACTTTTAATCTACAAAATGGCACGTTCAGTTTATAAACGCATATTAGTTTACTTTGATCGTTCTTTCCTGAAACCGTCGATTGAAATAGTTTACATATGATTGACCCACAGATAACCGACGACACTGCAACTGTAGCCTAAATATCTACTAATTTTATAATTAGTTGATTTTTTAAAACAAGTAAAATGTATTGACGTAAAAAAGTAGACATACATCCTTTCGTTATTTTTCTGTTATTTGAATGCAGTTGTTGATGTTAACCACTTCGATACATTCACGCAATGGTAATCATTTATTTAACATAATGCTGAGATTTAACAGCTTCCACTTGTTTTAATATAAAATCTCAACTTTTATCGGTTCTGTAGTTTCTAATAATTAATGTTATATAAAGCGTAATCGATTTTTGAAACAGTTCCTAATATATTTTCATAAACATTCTAATTTGAAATATATATTCTTCAGTAGTATACAGTGGGTGATCGGTTAACGAACATAATCTGTTCCAAGACTTTGTTAGCTATCTGAATTGTTCGTTAACAGATTATGGATTTACCATAGGTTTCTATGGGAATTTGATTAATTCGTTCTGGAGATCCCCCAAAAAATGAAAATATATATACTTTCTTACTACGTTTATTTACATGTAATAATAAAAATACATATATACACAGGACAGGACATAATATATCGAATACATAATCCTACAGATAACATAACTATACATGTCGTACAGATAATGATTAATGTTAAAAAATAAATTTATTAAATACGATAACATTCTATTATGAATTTCGCAATATTAGACCTATTTATAATTTTGCTGCCGTTCTATCTTAACAGGTAACACAAACAATTTGTAATTCATTAATTACTCGTAAGGCTCTTCGTAAGTAACGTCTAGTATTATGAAAACAAGTAGATAAAATTTCTGACTTTTCGAATCTATTTTCTTACATTTTGTTTGCAATTTTGGTTTTCGTAATTCTTCCTATTTTGCTTCTAAGTATATTTTCTAAATAAATCAGTACCCTACATCGACCTGGTTATTATGATTAGAAATTGTATATGAATTTAAATATAAATTAAATATATTTATATATTATACTTACGTAGTATGTATTTTATAATTATATATTTTAAATTAATATACAAATATGTTATTATGAATTATTTACGTTTTAAAAGTAATCTTATATTCGTTGCTATATTTAATTTTAAATGACAAATTTGTACCGAAAATTTCAATAAGAACAATTAATTACAACGACAAACATTGATTTTTTCTTTTGTTTTGTTTGGCAAATAATTTCAGGTTTTTGAATAAATCGAATAGCAACGAATATCCAGTTGTATTCTCTGATTGCTCTTTTATCAAGCAATCAGGGTTAGTTTCTGGAAACCAAAAAACTACCACAAAATGGGTGTCGCCTTGACGTGGCTTTGTGGCTTAATGAGTGAAAATCTTATCGAAGTTTTGCAGATAATATTTTCTACAGACTAAGAACACCCGACAAAAATTTGAAAAGTGTTTCAAAATAACTGTTGTCAAACAGTGTTTGTGATTTCCTTAAAAATGATATAAAAACGGCATTAAATAGCCCCTGTTCAGGCTTACAGGTATGGAGAAAACCCGGAGAACTCCACGTCGCCAGCTAGTCCTGGCGACTGGTATATCTCTTATACATTTAAGGTTTACTTTTTAGTAAATCTTTTGATTGGTCTATCTACTTAAACGATATATGTGGTTAGAAAGCTTTGAGTTCAACATAAAAGAAGTCTCGTTAGTAGAATCGAAACACAACACAGTTTGAATCTGTGAATGATGCAGCTGATTTAGGTGAATCGCTTCACAGCAGAGTGAATACAATCAATATCCTTGCAGTATACTATTTTATTTTAAATTTTTTATATTTTTAATATAAAATGGCAAAACGCTTAATTTGACTGGTACCAATGGTTTTAAAAACTTGTAAATGCTATGAACGAATAAATCGTCATTAAGTTTGATCTAGTCGAGATATGACACGACCTCCTTCTATCTTTCACCCCGTCGACCTTTTAACATTAAAACATAATAGCGTCAATCCCCAATACACGAATTTTGTTGAAAAATTTCAGGAATTTTCGCCAAAAGACACACGAGTTATTAAGCTTTAAAGGGGGTTAACAAAATAGTATCTTTTGCATACACTAACATATATACATACAGAAAGATCCCTAAATATTTTGCATTTTTCGACGTTTGAAGTTCCCCTGAATCCAAAAATGTGAAAATCTTAGAAGGAGTCATCTTTTGACCTATCACAATACTTTTATCTGTTGTGCACTTTGTGCATAAAGTCAGTGTGCAATTTTAAAAATGTATAACTTTATAAGTAGTATTAATAATAAAAAATTATATAGAATGTATTGGTAATAAGAAAATCTGTATTATATGTATTCTTTTATTGCATTAATTTCCCACATGTCCGCCATCTTCAGTAATACGAAGGGTAATACGATTTTAAAGTTGTCTGTAAACTTTTGCCAAATGATTTATATTAATGCTTGAAATCACGTTAGTTATTTTAGCTTTCAAGTATTCTATCGATCGAGGGTTATTTGCATAAACTATTAATTTTAGAAGTCGCCATAAGAAAATGTAATAGAGTCAAGTGAGGCCAACGTAAAGGCCAAGAAATTAGACCACCTTTTTCAATCCATTATAAAATAATTTTACGCAAAACTCGGTAGATTATGCTTTCTAATACTTTTACAGATTCTTTTATATTACAAATACTAACGAAGTTATAGGCTATATTTTTAAACTTACTCGCACTTTACGCACACCTTCATATAAAGTTTGCTTGGGTAAAGTTTGAAAAGTTGAATTAGCGACTGAATAATATGTGAATAAAATGAATTTTCTTCTGGGTGTAATAATAATTGTTATTATGTATTAAAAATGGATTTTCTCACGTCTACTCCGTTTTAAAAATTGTCAACCCACGCCGCTGGTATAGATATCAATTTATACCTGCTTACATGTATACAAAATATATCTGAAAAAGCATTTCAGACCTGGTTCTTTTTAGCTAATTATTTTTTAGTTGCCTTTCCTTATAAATGTATATATATATAATACTTAGACCAATATTTCTTGTACAGTAGACCCTCTATAACACTGTAGATAATTCCGTGTTATATGAATCACTTAGATTTTACAAATACGTGAGCCGTTCACTGTAGTGTATAATATATATAAAAGTTTTCATTAATAAACCAAAAAACGCCTTTAATAATTAAATTGAATAAAATTAGTACTAATTAAATACAATGCAATTAATGTTACATTTACACAAGTTTAGACTCTGGACAGAAATTTTATTAATTTGTAACTTAAATGTAATTCACAAATACAAAATTAGGGTTATGAATAGAGGCCGATTTTAACATTACAACTTCAGAACATAAAAATTAATGAAATAACTACAGTTTTACTGCTTAAATTTATATTATTTAACTTAACAATTTATGCATCCAAATGTATTATTTTCAAATAAAATTTTAAATATTGTTGCTCTTTAGAACGACATTGAAATTGTTGCTTAGACCTTTCCCAGAGTATTCACACCATCATAAATTCCTTACTACAATATTGAAATATTGTTGAAACAAAACGTAGCCCAATACAAAACAATGTTCAATGTTCCATCAAGATTTGATAAAATGTATTGCATTATATTGCCACATTTTCATTCGGACCATACAAAAACCATTTTTATATATACTGAAAATGAAGAATCTACTTTCACACAATCGAAATTGTAGTTTTCGAATGGATTAAACACTTCAAATTCAGGAAAACCGAAAAAGTCAACAGAGGTAACGAAAGGAATGTCTGCTTTGAACGTTTTCGGTGTCCTTATCGTAGGGAATACGAATGCAAACATTTCTATTGCACTATTTTCGGTTTTAAACGTTCGGTTCCAACATTTCTTTGAAACAGTCGACCCCCCCTATAAGACGGTAGATACGTTCCGTCCTTTATGAATCGATTTCTTACGAGTCCTTGCCAATTACAGCCCGACACGTATGCACTTTACGGACTACGGCTGTTTGAAAAGTTTTCTTCCATAAAATTAATCGATTCTAGATTAATCCGACTCAACATTTCCAAGATACGTATATTTTTTTAAAAAAATAATCCGTATAAACTACGCTAAAAACAAAAAATTGTATGATTACTTACCGAGTGTGCACCATTCGACATCGCCGTTGCTCAAGCTTGTTTTCGTCGCGGAACAGCTCATCAAACCGCGGCCGCGATTTCTGATGTTATTTTTCTGCGAAAACTTCGTTGAACTTTGGAGACATCATTAATATAAATAATTTTTATGGCCGTTGAATAAGGAATGTTTCTTTCACACGAAATGTATAAAATTACAGTACTGTATTAGACTTACGGTACCTAATTTACATACTGTACAGACGATAGTTTGCCTAAACTCTCCGTAG